>NC_052067.1:170640445-170807945 GCF_015852505.1 Tachyglossus aculeatus
ACTACAGGACAAGCTCTCCTACAAATCAACACGTTACCGTGGCAGGATAGTTTGCATAAACCCAACTTGTACTTCCCAAGCGCTTAGTACAGTGCTCTGCACACAGAAAGCACTCAATAAATATGATTGAATGAATGAATGAATGAAGCTTAGCACTAGAACATTCAGAGATCCGCTCGCTCTCCTTACCCATCCTGAGAAGCAGCGTGATTTAGTGGAAAGAGCCCGGAGTTGGGAGTCACAGGTCATGGGTTCTAATCCCACCTCCGCCACTTGTCGGCTGTGTGACTTTGGGCAAGTCGCTTCGCTTCTCTGGGCCTCAGTCACCTCATCTGGAAAATGGGGATGAAGACTGTGAGCCCCCCGTGGGACAACCTGATCACCTTGTAACCTCCCCAGCGCTTAGAACAGTGCTTGGCACACAGTAAGTGCTTAATAAATACCATTATTATTATTATTGTGATTATAATGGAAAGGTCTAAGTGGGAGAGGCAGGCAAAGTTGATTTACCTGTGCTGGGCACCGGTGGCATAAGAAAGAGTCAAAAGTGGTCTATAATAATAATAATAATGGCATTCATTAAGCGCTTACTATGTGCAAAGCACTGTTCTAAGCACTGGGGAGGTACAAGGTGATCAGGTTGTCCCATGTGGGGCTCACAGTCTTAATCCCCATTTTCCAGATGAGGTAACTGAGGCCCAGAGAAGTGAAGTGACTTGCACAAAGTCACACAGCTGACAATTGGTGGAGCCGGGATTCGAACCCGTGGCCTCTGACTCCCAAGCCCGGGCTCTTTCCACCGAGCCACGCTGCTTCTCTGAGCCATGCTGCTTCTCTATCAGGTGATCAAAACGTTGATCAAAGACAACGCCAGAGACTCGAGTTTTCACTGCGCGGAAGAAAGCAATGGTCAACCTCTTCCATATTTTTACCAAGAAAACTCTATGGATACACAAACCGGAACGACCGCAGATCTAGTGCTGGAAGATACTTTCATTCATTCGATCATATTTATTGAGCGCTTACTGTGTGCAGAGCACTGGACTAAGCGCTTGGGAAGTATAAGTCGGCAACCGATGGAGACGATCCCTTAACAACAACGGGCTCACAGTCTAGAAGGGGGAGACAGGCAACAAAACAAAACATGTGGACAGGTGTTAAGTCGTCAGAATAAATAGAATTAAAGCTAAATGCACATCATTAACAAAATCAATAGAATAGTAAATAAGTACCTGTGAAATATGTATATACATATTTATATATACATATTAAATATGCATATAAACCTGTATATATGTATATCACCTGTATATATGTATATATGTTTGTGCATATTTATTACTCTATTTATTTATTTATTTTACTTGTACATATCTATTTATTTTATTTTGTTAGTATGTTTGGTTTTGTCCTGCCTCCCCCTTTTAGACTGTGAGCCCACTGTTGGGTAGGGACTGTCTCTATATGTTGCCAATTTGTACTTCCCAAGCGCTTAGTACAGTGCTCTGCACATAGTAAGCGCTCAATAAATACGATTGATGATGATGATGATGATGTACAAGTACAATAAATAGGGTAATAAATCTGTACAAACATATATACAGCGTGGCTCAGTGGGAAGAGCCCGGGCTTTGGAGTCAGAGGTCATGGGTTCAATTCCCGGCTCTGCCAATTGTCAGCTGTGGGACTTTGGGCAAGTCACTTCACTTCTCTGGGCCTCAGTGACCTCATCTGTAAAATGGGGATTAAAACTGTGAGCCCCCCATGGGCCAACCTAATCACCCTGTAACCTCCCCAGCACTTAGAACAGTGCTTTGCACATAGTAAGCGCTTAATAAATGTCATTATTATTATTATTATATACAGGTACCGTGGGGAGGGGAAGGAGGTAGGGCGGGGGTGATGGGGAAGAGGAGAGGAAAAAGGGGGCTCAGTCTGGGAAGGCCTCCTGGGGGAGGTGAGCTCTCAGTAGCGATGGTCAACCACTTTCGTATTTTTACCAAGAAAACTCTATGGATACGCAAACCAGAACGACTACAGATCTAGTGCTGGAAGTCATTCATCCAATCATATTTATTGAGCGCTTACCGTGTGCAGAGCACTGTACTAAGCGTTTGAGAAGTCCAAGTCGGCAACATATAGAGACGGTCCCTACCCAACAACGGGCTCACGGTCTAGAAGGGGGAGACAGGCAACAAAACAAAACATGGGGACAGGGGTCAGAATCGTCAGAACAAATAGAATTATAGCTCTATGCACATCATTTTACTTGTACATATCTATTCTATTTATTTTATTTTGTTAATATGTTTGGTTCTGTTCTCTGTCTCCCCCTTCTAGACTGTGAGCTCACTGTTGGGGAGGGACTGTCTCTAGTTGTTGCCAACTTGGACTTCCCACAGCACCCGTATATATGTATATATGTTTGTACATATTTATTACGCTATTTATTTTACTTGTACATATCAATTCTATTTATTTTATTTTATTTTATTTTGTTAGTATATTTTGTTTTGTTGTCTGTCTCCCCCTTGTAGACTGTGAGCCCCCGGTTGGGTAGGGACTGTCTCTATATGTTGCCAACTTGTACTTCCCAAGCGCTTAGTCCAGTGCTCTGCACACAGTTAGCTTTCAATAAATACGATTGATTGATTGATTGATTCCCAAGTGCTTAGTACAGTGCTCTGCACACAGTAAGCGCTCACTAAATACGATTGCTTGCTTGGTTGATTGTCTATTCTATTTATTTTATTTTGTTAGTATGTTTGGTTTTGTTCTCTGTCTCCCCCTTTTAGACTGTGAGCCCACTGTTGGGTAGGGACTGTCTCGATATGTTGCCAATTTGTACTTCCCAAGCGCTTAGTACAGTGCTCTGCACATAATAAGCGCTCAATAAATATGATTGATGATCATTAACAAAATCAATAGAACAGTAAATAGGTACAAGTACAATAGAGTAGTAAATCTGTACAAACATATATACAGGTGCTGTGGGGAGGGGAAGGAGATGGGGTGGGGGGAGGAAAAAGGGGGTTCAGTCTGGGCTTCCTGGAGGAGGTGAGCTCTCATGAGCCCCTCAGGGTGAAAGGCTCCCAACCAGCTACTGGGAAAGAGCAGAAGACGCCTCCAAATATCGTGGGTGTTTACGACGTGGCCGGAATTAAGCCCTTCGGGCCCTCCTGTCGCGGATGCTCTGTGCTCTGCACACAGTCAGCACTCAATAAATACGATTGATTGATTGATTGATGCTGCCGCACGAGAACTGAGTATCCGAAGCTGTAAAGATACCCTTGATATTGCGACGTAGAATGTGCACAGTACGAACCGGCCTCCTTTCTGATCTCCCATCCTCCTGTCTCTCCCCGCTTCAGTCTATACTTCACTCTGCTGCCTGGATGATCTTTCTACAGAAGTGCTCTGGGCCTGTCACTCCCCTCCTCAAAAATCTCCAGTGGTTGCCTATCAACCTTCGTAACAAGCAAAAACTCATCCCTCTCGGCTTCAAAGCCGTCCATCACCTCGTCCCCTCGTCCCTCCCCTCCCTTCTGTCCTTCTCCATCCCATCCCGCACCCTCTGCTCCTCTGCGGCCGCTCACCTCCTCACTGGGCCTCCTTCTCGCCCGTCCCGCCGTCGACCCCCGGCCCGCGTCCTCCCCCTGGCCCGGAATGCCCTCCCTCCGCACATCCACCAAACTAGCTCCCTTCCTCCCTTCAAAGCCCTACTGAAAGCTCACCTCCTCCAGGAGGCCTTCCCAGACTGAGCCCCCCTTTTCCTCTGTTCCTCCTCCCCTCCCCATCACCCTTTCTCCCTCCCTCTGCTCTACCCCCTTCCCCTCCCCACAGCACTTGTGCGTATATATGTACATATTTATCATTCCATGCATTTTATTAATGATGTGAATATATCTATAATTCTATTTATCTATTTTGATAATAATAATAATAATAATGTTGGTATTTGTTAAGCGCTTACTATGTGCAAAGCACTGTTCTATTGCATCAATTGGTGCAATTGATGCCTCTCCACTTGTTTTGTTTTGTCTTCTGTCTCCCCCTTCTAGCTGTGACCCCGTTGTTGGGTAGGTATTGTCACTATCTGTTGCCGAACTGTACTTTCCAAGTGCTTAGTCCAGTGCTCTGCACACAGTAAGCGCTCAATAAATACGATTGAATGAATGAATGAATGAATGAACAAGACCCTTCTAGACTGTGAGCCCACTGTTGGGTAGGGACCATCTCCAGATGTTGCCAACTTGGACTTCCCAAGCGCTTAGTACAGTGCTTTGCACACAGTAAGTGCTCAATAAATACGATTGAATGAATGAATAAATGCATGAATGAATGAATGAATGAGCAAGACCCTTCTAGACTGTGAGCCCACTGTTGGGTAGGGACCGTCTCTAGATGTTGTCAACTTGGGTTTCCCAAGCGCTTAGTACAGTTCTCTGCACACAGTAAGCGCTCAATAAATACGATATTGAATGAATGAATGAATGTACGTATTTATCACTCTATTTATTTACTTAATTAGTACATATTTATTCTATTTATTTTATTTTGTTAATTTGTTTTGTTGTCTGTCTCCCCCTTCTAGACTGTGAGCCCGCTGTTGGGTAGGGACCGTCTCTAGATGTTGCCAACTTGGACTTTCCAAGGGCTTAGTCCAGTGCTCTGCACACAGTAAGCGCTCAATAAATACGATATGAATGAATGAATGTACATATTTATCACTCTACTTATTTACTTTATTTGTACATATTTATTCTTTTCATTTTATTTTGTTAATTTGTTTTGTTCTCTGTCTCCCCCTTCTAGACTGTGAGCCCGCTGTTGGGTAGGGACCGTCTCTAGATGTTGCCAACTTGGACTTCCCAAGCGCTTAGTCCAGTACTCTGCACACAGTAAGCGCTCAATAAATACGATTGAATGAATGAATGAATGAAAGAATGAACCAGGAAAAGTTGGAAACAGCCAAGAATGAAATGGGCCGATTGAAGACTTTATTTTGTTAGTATGTTTGGTTTTGTTCTCTGTCTCCCCCCTTTTAGACTGTGAGCCCACTGTTGGGTAGGGACTGTCTCTAGATGTTGCCAATTTGTACTTCCCAAGCGCTTAGTACAGTGCTCTGCACATAGTAAGCGCTCAATAAATACGATTGATGATGATGATGATGAAACACATCATCTCTGCCCATGCTGAGCCAAAAAGAAACGGCGGAGCGGTAATTGTGACAAAGAAAATTGCTAAGACGGTGATCGGATATAACGCCGTCAATGACCGATTGATGTAAGGACCGTCTCTATCTGTTGCCAACTTGTACTTCCCAAGCGCTTAGTACAGTGCTCTGCACACAGTAAGCACTAAATAAATACGATTGAATGAATATCTGTCAGATTCAGAGGAAAACCGTTCAGTAGAACCATACTTCAGATAGACGCTCCAACCCCGGATGCAGAGCAGGAAGAATAGACTGTGAGCCCACTGTTGGGTAGGGACTGTCTCTATATGTTGCCAACTTGTACTTCCCAAGCGCTTAGTACAGTGCTCTGCACACAGTAAGCGCTCAATAAATACGATTGATGATGATGATGATCGGTTTTCCGATGAAGTGCAGCGAGAGATCGATAAAAGCTGCAAGCAGGTTGGGTTGATGATCACTGGGGCCTGGAATGCAGAAGTTGGCAATGGAGCGGAAATGAAGGTTGTTGGAAAATACGGCCTTGGAAATCAGAATCAAGCCGGGGACCGACCCGATGATTTCCGTGAATCAAATT
Organism: Tachyglossus aculeatus; assembly: GCF_015852505.1. NCBI lineage: Eukaryota > Metazoa > Chordata > Mammalia > Monotremata > Tachyglossidae > Tachyglossus > Tachyglossus aculeatus. The sequence continues at coordinate 170,646,220 of NC_052067.1, forward strand.
ATTTTTTTCACTGCCACCACCTTCTTTATCGATCAATCAATCGTATTTATTGAGCGCTTACTGTGTGCAGAGCACTGTACTAAGCGCTTGGGAAGTACAAGTGGGCAAGTCACTCAACTTCTCTGTGCCTCAGTTCCCTCATCTGTAAAACGGGGATTAAGACTGTGAGCCCCACGTGGGACAACCTCATCATCATCATCATCCTCATCAATCGTATTTATTGAGCGCTTACTATGTGCACAGCACTGTACTAAGCGCTTGGGAAGTACAAATTGGCAACATATAGAGACAGTCCCTACCCAACAGTGGGCTCACAGTCTAAAAGGGGGAGACAGAGAACAAAACCAAACATACTAACAAAATAAAATAAATAGAATAGATATGTACAAATAAAATTAATAAATAAATAGAGTAAAAAATATGTACAAACATATACACATATATACAGGTGATCTCCTTGTAACCTCCTCAGCGCTTAGAACAGTGCTTTGCACATAGTAAGCGCTTAATAAATGCCATTATTATTATTAGTATTACTACAAGTTGGATCCAACCTAAATGACCACTGTACACATGGACGGGAGCTGATTGTGGTGCAGATCGTGAGCTGTTAATGTGTAAATTCAGGCTAAAATGTAAAAAGGCCACCCATGCCTTATGTTGCCAATTTGTACTTCTCAAGCGCTTAGTACAGTGCTCTGCACATAGTAAGCGCTCAATAAATACGATTGATGATGATGATGATGATGCCTTACAGCCGCCCAAATATGAGCCGACGAATATTCCCCCGTATTTAAGGATGATGTAACAAATAATAATAATAATAATGATAGCATTTATTAAGCGCTTACTATGTGCAAAGCACTGTTCTAAGCGCTGGGGGGTTACAAGGTGATCAGGTTGTCCCACGGGGGAACTCACAGTCTTCATCCCCATTTTCCAGATGAGGGAACTGAGGCCCGGAGAAGTGAAGTGACTTGCCCAAAGTCACCCAGCTGACAGTTGGTGGAGCCGGGATTTGAACCCATGACCTCTGCCTCCAAAGCCCGGGCTCTTTCCACTGAGCCACGCTGCTTCTCTTTATCTCTAAATAAAGATTTAAAGCGCTTAATCTCACAGATAAGGCACCAGAGGAAACGTGGACGGAGATGAAAATGATCATCAAGGAAGAAAATGACACAGTATTGCAAAATATATACAGCGCATATATATATATACATATATATTTGTAAATATTTATTAATCTATTTTACTTGTACATATTTACTATATTTTATTAATGATGTGCATATAGCTATAATTCTTTTTATTCTGAGGGTTTTGACACCTGTCTACATGTCTCGTTTTGTTTTCTGTCTCCCCCTTCTAGGCTGTGAGCCCATTGTTGGGTAGAGACCGTATCTAGATGTTGCCGACTTGTAATAATAATAATAATAATGACGACATTTATTAAGCGCTTACTATGTGCAAAGCACTGTTCTAAGCGCTGGGGAGGTTACAAGGTGATCAGGTTGTCCCACGGGGAGCTCACGGTCTTCACAGGCTTCAGCGAATACCACGGACTGCCCGAAAAACAAATAAATGGACTTTGGAGCAAGTTAAACCCAAGTGGTCTTTGGAAGGCCAAATGACTCGACTTAGATGAGCGGATTTTGGACACATCATCAATCGTATTTATTGAGCGCTTACTGGGTGCAGAGCACTGTACTGAGCGCTTGGGAAGTACAAGTTGGCAACATATAGAGAAGACACTGATGCTAGGAAAAGCCCAGGGAAAACGTGGAAGAGGCAGCCCGGCAGCCAGTTCATTCAATCGTATTTATTGAGCGCTTGCTGTGTGCAGAGCACTGTACTGAGCTAACTGGACAGAGACCACAACCATGACAACAGAAGAGCCGATAGAAAGGTTGCGGATTATGGCAGAGGACGGGACCTTCTAGGGACTGTCTCTATATGTTGCCAATTTGGACTTCCCAAGCGCTTAGTACAGTGCTCTGCACATAGTAAGCGCTCAATAAATACGACTGATGATGATGATGATGAGAAAGTATATTCACGGCGTCGCTGTAAATCGGAAATGACTCGACGGAGCTTAATAATAATAATGATAGCATTTATTAAGTGCTTACTATGTGCAAAGCACTGTTCTAAGCGCTGGGGAGGTCACAAGGGGATCAGGTTGTCCCACGTGGGGCTCACAGTCTTCATCCCCATTTTACAGACGAGGGAACTGAGGCGCAGAGAAGTGAAGTGACTTGCCCAAAGTCACACGGCTGGGATTTGAACCCATGACCTCTGACTCCAAAGCCCGGGCTCTTTCCACTGAGCCACGCTGCTTCTCCAATAAAAACAGGGCAAGCTCTGTTCTAAGCCAAGGATAGCTACAAGGATTGTGTTTACCTCCTCCAGGAGGCCTTCCCAGATTGAGCCCCTTCCCTCCTCTCCCCCTCATCCCCCTCTCCATCCCCCCATCTTACCTCCTTCCCTTCCCCACAGCACCTGCATATATGTATATATGTTTGTACAGATTTATTACTCTATTTATTGATTTATTTTGCTTGTACATATCTATTCTATTTATTTTATTTTGTTAGTATGTTTAGTTTTGTTCTCTGTCTCCCCCTTTTAGACTGTGAGCCCACTGTTGGGTAGGGACCGTCTCTATATGTTGCCAACTTGGACTTCCCAAGCGCTTAGTACAGTGCTCTGCACATAGTAAGCGCTCAATAAATACGATTGATGATGATGATGATGATGATGATGTTGGGTAGGGACCGTCTCTATATGTTGCCAACTTGGACTTCCCAAGCGCTTAGTCCAGTGCTTTGCACACAGTAAGTGCTCCATAAATACGATTGATTGATTGATTTCTCATCATTATTATTGCTATTATTATATTTGTTCAGCGCTTACTATATCACAAGCTACGGGGTAGCTACAGGGATTATTATCTTCATCATTATTAACGCCATTATTATATTTGTTAAGCGCTTACTATGAAAGAGCCCCGGCTCGGGAGTCCGAGGTCGTGGGTTCTAATCCCGGCTCTGCCACTTGTCAGCTGGGTGACTTTGGGCAAGTCACTTCATTTCTCTGGGCCTCAGTGACCTCATCTGGAAAATGGGGATGAAGACTGTGAGCCCCACGTGGGACAACCTAATAGTCCTGTATCTATCCCAGCGCTTAGAACAGTGCTTGGCACATAGTAAGCGCTTAACAAATACCAACATTATTATTATTATTACTATGTCTCAAGCACTGTTTTAAGCTCTGGGGTAGAGACAAGGATTAGGATTGTCATCATCATTACTACTGTTATTAATATTATCATATATATATATAATGTATTTGTTAAGCACTAATTGTGTGCCAAGCACTGTTCTAAAATCCGGGGTTACTACATGGTTGGTTACAGTCCCTGTCCCCCGTGGGGCTCACGCTCCTAATCCCCATTTTCCAGATGAGGGAACTGAGGCCCAGAGAAGTGAAGTGACTTACCTAAGGTCACACAGCAGACAATGGGAAGAGCTGGGATTAGAACCCATGACCTTCCGACTCCTAGCCCCGGGCTCTTTCCACTGAGCAACACTTATTAAATTTATTCCACTTGAAGCAGAAATTTGACTTTTCTGACACAGGGAACCAATGCCTTTGAATGACAGTATATATGTTGAATGACCTGTATATTGAATATATGTTGAATGACCTGTATATTAAATATATGTTGAATATATTGAATGGCCCGTATATATGTTTGATCACCTTGTAACCTCCCCAGCACTTCGAACAGTGCTTTGCACATAGTAAGTGCTTAATAAATGTCATTATTATTATTATTATGATTATTATGATTATTACAGATTTATTACTCTATTTTACTTGTACACATTTACTATTCTATTTATTTATTATCTATGTATTAATTATAGTTTATTTATTATTTACTATTCTATTTATTTTGTTAATGATGTGCATCTAGCTTTACTTCTATTTATTCTGATAAATGCCATTATTATTATTATTGCTATTATGGATTTATTACTCTATTTTACTTGTACACATTTACTATTCTATTTATTTATTATCTATGTATTATTTATAATTTATTTATTATTTACTATTCTATTCTATTTTGTTAATGATGTGCATCTAGCTTTACTTCTATTTATTCTGATAAATGACATTATTATTATTATTACTATTACAGATTCATTACTCTATTTTACTTGTACACATTCACTATTCTATTTATTTTTTTATTATCATTATTAATTGTTTTGATATTATTATTATTTATTTTGTTAATGATTGCATCTAGCTTTACCTCTATTTATTCTGATAAATACCATTATTATTATTATTACTATTACAGATTTATTACTCTATTCTACTTGTTCACATTTACTATTCTATTCATTTTGTTGTTATTATTATTATTAATTATTTTATTATTATTATTATTATTACTATGTTAATGCTGTGCATCTAGCTTTACTTCTATTTATTCTGATAAATGCCATTATTATTATTATTACTATTACAGATTTATTACTCTATTTTACTTGTACACATTTACTATTCTATTTATTTTGTTATTATTATATTTTATTATCATTATTATTATTTATTTTGTTAATGATGTACATCTAGCTTCACTTCTATTTATTCCGATAAATGCCATTATTATTATTATTATTATTATTATTACTATCACAGATTTATTACTCTATTTTACTTGTACACATTTACTATTCTATTTATTTTTGTTAATGATGTGCATCTAGCTTTACTTCTATTTATTCTGATAAATGCCATCATTATTATTACTATTACAGATTTATTGCTCTATTTTACTTGTACACATTTACTATTCTATTTATTTTGTCATTATTATTATTATTAATAATTATTTTATTATTATTATTATTTATTTTGTTAATGATGTGCATCTAGCTTTACTTCTATTTATTCTGATAAATGCCATTATTATTATTACTATTACAGATTTATTGCTCTATTTGACTTGTACACATTCACTATTCTATTTATTTTGTCATTATTATTATTATTATTATTAATTATTTTATTATTATTGTTATTTATTTTGTTAATGATGTGCATCTAGCTTTACTTCTATTTATTCTGATAAATGCCATCATTATTATTACTATTACAGATTTATTGCTCTATTTTACTTGTACACATTTACTATTCTATTTATTTTGTTGTTATTATTATTATTAATAATAATCATTTTATTATTATTATTTATTTTGATAATGATGTGCATCTAGCTTTACTTCTATTCATTCTGATAAATGCCCTTATTATTATTACTATTACAGATTTATTGCTCTACTTTACTTGTACACATTTACTATTCTATTTATTTTGTTATTCCTATTATTGATAATAATCATTTTATTATTATTGTTATTATTATTATTATTTTGTTAATGATGTGCATCTAGCTTTACTTCTATTTCTTCTGATAAATGCCCTTATTATTATTATCATTACAGATTTATTACTCTATTTATTTCACTTGTACACACTTACTATTCTATTTCTTTGGTTAATGATGGGCATCTAGCTTTACTTCTATTTATTCTGATGACTTGACAGCCGTCCACATGTTTGGTTTTGTCGGGCAGGGACCGTCTCTAGATGTTGCCAACTTGGACTTCCCAAGCGCTCAGTACAGTGCTCTGCACACAGGAAGCGCTCAATAAATACGACCGAATGTATGAATGAATGACGGGTAAGTGAAGATGAGGTGTCATTGTCCTGGGACATATTTCCTCAAAGTGCAATGTCCAGAGGAGAGTCTTTCATGACTTGGTGATAATGCAGCGTGGCTCAGTGGAAAGAGCCCGGCCTTGGGAGTCACAGGTTGTGGGTTCAAATCCCGCCACTGCCACTCGTCTGCTGTGTGACTTTGGACAAGTCACTTCACTTCTCTGGGCCTCAGTTCCCTCACCTGGAAAATGGGGATTAAGACTGGGAGCCCCCCGTGGGCCAACCTCATCACCTTGTATCCTCCCCAGCGCTTAGAACAGTGCTTTGCACATAGTAAGCGCTTAATAAATGCCATTATTATTATTATAATTATTATTATTAGAACGGTGCTTTGCACATAGTAAGTGCTTAACAAGTTCCATTATTATTATTATTATTAATTCCCGTTCCCATTAAGTGCTTAGTACAGTGCTCTGCACACAGTAAGCGCTCAATAAATACGATTGATTGATTGATTGATTCCCATTTCCAGTTCTTAGAACAGTGCCCAGCACTTCAGACAGTGCTTTGCACATAGTAAGTGCTTAACAAATGCCATTATTATTATTATTATTATTATTATTATTATTATTATTACTTAGAACGGTGCTTTGCACATAGGAAGTGCTTAACAAATTCCATTATTATTATTATTATTATTAATTCCCATTCCCATTAAGCGCTTAGTACAGTGCTCTGCACACAATAAGCGCTCAATAAATACGATTGATTGATTGATTCCCATTGCCAGTTCTTAGAACAGTGCCCAGCACTTCAGACATTGCTTTGCACATAGTAAGTGCTTAACAAATGCCATTATTATTATTATTATTATTATTATTATTTCTTAGAACGGTGCTTTGCACATAGTAAGTGCTTAACAAATTCCATTATTATTATTATTCATTCCCATTCCCATTCCCATTAAGCGCTTAGTACAGTGCTCTGCACACAATAAGCGCTCAATAAATACGATTGATTGATTGATTGATTCCCATTTCCAGTTCTTAGAACAGTGCCCAGCACTTCAGACAGTGCTTTGCACATAGTAAGTGCTTAACAAATGCCATTATTATTATTATTATTATTATTATTACTTAGAACGGTGCTTTGCACATAGTAAGTGCTTAACAAATTCCATTATTATTATTATTATTATTAATTCACATTCCCATTCCCATTAAGCGCTTAGTACAGTGCTCTGCACACAATAAGCACTCAATAAATACGATTGATTGATTGATTCCCATTGCCAGTTCTTAGAACAGTGCCCAGCGCTTCGAACAGTGCTTTGCACATAGTGAGTGCTTAACAAATGCCATTATTATTATTATTATTATTATTATTATTACTTAGAACGGTGCTTTGCACATAGTAAGTGCTTAACAAATTCCATTATTATTATTATTCATTCCCATTCCCATTAAGCGCTTAGTACAGTGCTCTGCACACAATAAGCGCTCAATAAATACGATTGATTGATTGATTCCCATTGCCAGTTCTTAGAACAGTGCCCAGCGCTTCGAACAGTGCTTTGCACATAGTGAGTGCTTAACAAATGCCATTATTATTATTATTATTATTATTATTATTACTTAGAACGGTGCTTTGCACATAGGAAGTGCTTAACAAATTCCATTATTATTATTATTCATTCCCATTCCCATTCCCATTAAGCGCTTAGTACAGTGCTCTGCACACAATAAGCGCTCAGTAAATACGATTGATTGATTGATTGATTCCCATTTCCAGTTCTTAGAACAGTGCCCAGCGCTTCGAACAGTGCTTTGCACATAGTGAGTGCTTAACAAATGCCATTATTGTTATTATTATTATTATCATTATTATTACTTAGAACGGTGCTTTGCACATAGTAAGTGCTTAACAAATTCCATTATTATTATTATTCATTCCCATTCCCATTCCCATTAAGCGCTTAGTACAGTGCTCTGCACACAATAAGCGCTCAGTAAATACGATTGATTGATTGATTGATACCCATTTCCAGTTCTTAGAACAGTGCCCAGCACTTCAGACAGTGCTTTGCACATAGTAAGTGCTTAACAAATGCCATCACTATTATTGTTATTATTATTAATTCCCATTCCCATTTCCAGCTCTTAAAGCAGTTCCCAGCGCTCAGAACAGTGCTTTGCACATAGTAAGCGCTTAACAAATGCCATCATCATTATTATTATAATGGCCAGCCCTTAGAAATTCTCCCATTCTGAAGAGCTTTTTCCCCAATCAACTGTAATAACAATAATAAATAATAATAATGATGGGATTTGGGAAGCGCTTACTATGTGCCAAGCACTGTTCTGAGCACTGGGGGAGATACAAGGTCATCGGGTTGTCCCCCGTGGGGCTCCCAGTCTTCATCCCCATTTGACAGATGAGGGAACTGAGGCCCAGAGAAGTGAAGTGACTGGCCCAAGATAATTGAGTGCTTACTGTGAACCGAGCACTGTACTAAGCGAACTCTGATTCTCGGATGACTCAGAGAAGCAGCGTGGCTCAGTGGAAAGAGCCCGGGCTCTGGAGTCAGAGGTCTTGGGTTCAAATCCCGCCTCTGCCAACTGTCAGCTGGGTGACTTTGGGCAAGTCACTTCACTTCTCTGGGCCTCAGTTCCCTCATCTGGAAAATGGGGATGAAGATTGGGAGCCCCCCATGGGACAACCTGATCATCTTGTAACCTCCCCAGCGCTTAGAACAGTGCTTTGCACATAGTAAGCGCTTAATAAATGCCATTATTATTATTATTGTAACCTCCTCAGCGCTTAGAACAGTGCTTTGCACATAGTAAGCGCTTAACAAATACCATCATCATTATTATTATTACCCCAGAGCCTAGAACAGTGTTTGGCACATAGTAAGCGCTTAACAAATGCCATTATTATTATTAGACTGTGAGCCCACTGTTGGGTAGGGACTGTCTCTATATGTTGCCAATTTGTACTTCCCAAGCGCTTAGTACAGTGCTCTGCACATAGTAAGCGCTCAATAAATGCGATTGATGATGCTGATGATGATGGTGATTATTATTATTATTAATGGCCAACCCTTAGAAATTCCCCCATTCTGAAGAGGTTCTTCCCCCAATCAATTGTATTAATTGAGCGCTTACTGTGTACAGAGCACTGTACTAAGCGAGCTCTGATTCTCGGTCCTTTTAATTGATTTTCTTCTTAAGCAGCATTCATTAATTCATTCATTCAATCGTATTTATTGAGCGCTTACTGCGTGCAGAGCACTGTACTAATCGCTTGGAAAGTACAAGTCGGCAACAGATAGAGACAGTCCCTACCCAACAACGGGCTCACATTCATTCATTCATTACATCATATTTATTGAGCGCTTACTGTGTGCAAAGCACTGTACTAAGCGCTTGGGAGAGCACAAGAGAACAAAAAACAGACACAGTCCTTGTCCACAACGAGCTCACAGTCTTCAAGGGGAGGCAGATGGTAATAGAATGAGAAGCAGAGTGGCTCAGTGGAAAGAGCCCGGGCTTTGGAGTCAGAGGTCTTGGGTTCGAATCCCAGCTCCACCAATTGTCGGCTGTGTGACTTTGGGCTAGTCACTTCACTTCTCTGGGCCTCAGTTCTCTCATCTGGATAATGGGGATTAAGTCTGTGAGCCCCACAAGGGACAACCTGATCACCTTGTAACCTCCCCAGTGCTTAGAAGAGTGCTTTGCATATAGTAAGTGCTTAATAAATGCCATTATTATTATTATTATTATTATTATTATTATCATTCATTCAATGGTATTTATTGAGTGCTTACTGTGTGCAGAGCACTGGACTAAGCGCTTGGGAATTACAGCTCAGCAACAGATAGAGACACTCCCTGCCCAACAACAGGCTCGCAGTCTAGAAGCAGCCTGGCTCAGTGGAAAGAGCCCGGGCTTTGGAGTCAGAGGTCATGGGTTCGAATCCCAGCTCCGCCAACTGTCAGCTGGGTGACTTTGGGCAAGTCACTTCACTTCTCTGGGCCTCAGTTCCCTCATCTGTAAAATGGGGATTAAGACTGTGAGCCATGTGGGACAACCTGATCACCATGTATCCCCCCAGCGCTTAGAACAGTGCTTTGCACATAGTAAGTGCTTAACAAATGCCAATAATTATTATTATTATTATTGTTAGAAGCAGCGTGGCTCAGTGGAAAAAGTCCGGACTTTGGAGTCCGAGGTCATGTGTTCAAATCCCGGCTCCGCCACTTGTCAGCTGTGTGACTTTGGGCCAGTCACTTCACTTCTCTGGGCCTCAGTTTCCTCATCTGGAAAATGGGGATTAAGACTGTGAGCCCCCCGTGGGCCAACCTGATCACCTTGTATCCCCCCAGCGCTCAGAACAGTGCTTTGCACATAGTAAGTGCTTAACAAATACCATAATTATTAGTATTATTATTAGAAACAGGCTCATTTGTCTGCTGGGTGGCCTTGGACAAGTCATTTTACTTCTTTGTGCCTTCCGGAAAATGGGGATGGAGACCGTGAGCCCCACGTAGGACGGGGACTGTGTCAACCCGATTTGCCTGGATCCACCCCGGCGCTTAGTACAGGAGAAGCAGCGTGGCTCAGTGGAAAGAGCCCGGGCTTTGGAGTCAGAGGTCACGGGTTCAAATCCTGCCTCCACCAATTGTCAGAAGTCACTTCACTTCTCTGGGCCTCAGTTCCCTCATCTGGAAAATGGGGATGAAGACTGTGAGCCCCCTGTGGGACAACCTGATCACCTTGTAACCTCCCCAGCGCTTAGAACGGTGCTTGGCACATAGTAAGTGCTTAATAAATGCCATTATTATTATTATACCACAATTATTATTACTCTCTGGGCCTCAGTTCCCTCCACTGTAAAAAGGGGATGGAGACTGTGAGCCCCACATCATCAATCATCATCATCATCAATCGTATTTATTGAGCGCTTACTATGTGCAGAGCACTGTACTAAGCGCTTGGGAAGTACAAATTGGCAACATATAGAGACAGTCCCTACCCAACAGTGGGCTCACAGTCTAAAAGGGGGAGACAGAGAACAAAACCAAACATACTAACAAAATAAAATAAATTGAATAGATCTGTACAAATAAAATAAATAAATAAATAAATAGAGTAACACATGGGACAGGGACTGTATCCAACCCATTTGCTTGGATCCATCACAGTGCTTAGTACAGTGCCCAGGCACCTAGTAAGCTGATAACAAATATTTGTACATTTGTACATATTTATTCTATTTGTACATATTTATTCTATTTATTTTATTTTGTTAATATGTTTTGTTTTGCTGTCTGTCTCCCCCTTCTAGCCTGTGAGCCCGCCGTTGGGTAGGGCCCGTCTCTAGATGTTGCCAACTTATACTTCCCAAGCGCTTAGTCCAGTGCTCTGCACGCAGTAAGCGCTCAATAAATACGATTGAATGAATGAATACCACCATTATTACTTCTCGTTATTCTTCTCGTCTTCCCGATGCGGCTAAAATGTGGGATTTTCCTTGTCTTCCTTCTTGCAGCGGAATGCACTGTGATGGGGATTCCCAGCGTGACGAGTAACCTCTCCGGCTTCGGCTGCTTCATGCAGGAATATGTGGCTGACCCCTCTGCCTATGGTGAGAATAATAATAATAAAAATAATAATAATAATAATAATAATAATAATGGCATTTGTTCATTCAATGGTATTTATTGAGCTCTTACTGTGTGCAGAGAACTGTACTAAGTGCTTGGGAAGTACATTCATTCATTCAATCGTATTTATTGAGCACTTACTGTGTGCAGAGCACTGTACTGAGCGCTGAGCCACCCTGCTTCCCCAGCCCGGCTCTGCCACTTGTCTGCTGTGTGACCTTGGGCAAGTCACTTCTCTTCTATCATCTGGAAAATGGGGATGGAGACTGTGAGCGCCACGGGGGACAGGGACTGTGTCCAACCCCATTTGCTTGGATCCACCCTGGTGCTTAGTACAGTGCCTGGTGCATAGTAAGCGCTTAACAAATACTACACACGAGGGACCGGGACTGTGTCCAACCCCATTTCCTTGGATCCACCTCGGCGTTTAGTACAGCTCCTGGTCCATAGTAAGCGCTTAACAAATACTACAGTTAGTGGAAAGAGCCCGGGCCTGGGAATCAGAGAACCTGGGTTCAAACCTCGGCTCCGCCACTCAATCAATCAATCAATCAATCGTATTTATAATAATAATAATGATAATAATAATAATGATGGCATTTATTAAGCACTTACTATGTGCAAAGCACTGTTCGAAGCACTGGGGGGGATACAAGGTGATCAGGTTGTCCCACGTGGGGCTCACAGTCTTAATCCCCATTTTACAGATGAGGTAACTGAGGCACAGAGAAGTTAAGTGGCTTGCCCAAGGTCACACAGCTAAGTGGCAGAGCCGGGATTCGAACCCATGACCTCTGACTCCCAAGCCCGGGCTCTTTCCACTGAGCCACGCTGCTTCTCTGTTTATTTATTCTCTGATCTCTATTTATTTATTGAGCGCTTACTGTGTGCAGAGCACTGGACTAAGCGCTTGGGAAGTACAAGTTGGCAACATATGGAGATATGATCTTGGGCTAGTCATTTCATTCGTTCTTTCATCCCATTGTATTTATTGAGCGCTTACTGTGTGCAGAGCACTGGACTAAGCGCTTGGGAAGTCCAAGTGGGCAACATATAGAGACGGTCCCCACCCAACAACGGGCTCACAGTCTATTCATTCATTCAATCGTATTTATTGAGCGCTTACTGTGTGCAGAGCACTGGACTAAGCGCTGGGGAAGTCCAAGTTGGCAACATCTAGAGACGGTCCCTACCCAACAGCGGGCTCACAGTCTAGAAGGGGGAGACGGACGACAAAACAAAACATATTAACAAAATAAAATAAATAGAATAAGTATGAACAAATAAAGGGGGAGACGGGCAACAAAACAAAACATACTAACAAAATAAAATAAATAGAATAAATATGAACAAATAAAGGGGGAGACGGACGACAAAACATATTAACAAAGTAAAATAAATAGAATAGATATGTACAAATAAAGGGGGAGACGGACGACAAAACAAAACTTATTAACAAAATAAAATAAATAGAATAAATATGTACAAATAAAGGGGGAGACAGACAACAAAACAAAACATATTAACAAAATAAAATAAATAGAATAAATATGTACAAATACAGGGGGAGACAGACAACAAAACAAAACATATTAACAAAATAAAATAAATAGAATAAATATGTACAAATACAGGGGGAGACGGACGACAAAACAAAACTTATTAACAAAATAAAATAAATAGAATAAATATGTACAAATACAGGGGGAGACGGACGACAAAACAAAACACATTAACAAAATAAAATAAATAGAATAAATATGTACAAATAAAGGGGGAGACGGACGACAAAACAAAACTTATTAACAAAATAAAATAAATAGAATAAATATGTACAAATAAAGGGGGAGACGGACAACAAAACAAAACATATTAACAAAATAAAATAAATAGAATAAATATGTACAAATAAAGGGGGAGACGGACGACAAAACAAAACTTATTAACAAAATAAAATAAATAGAATAAATATGTACAAATAAAGGGGGAGACGGGCAACAAAACAAAACATATTAACCAAATAAAATAAATAGAATAGATATGTACAAATAAAGGGGGAGACGGACAACAAAACATATTAACAAAATAAAATAAATAGAATAAATATGTACAAATAAAGTGGGAGACAGACGACAAAACAAAACATATTAACAAAATAAAATAAATAGAATAAATATGTACAAATAAAGGGGGAGACGGACAACAAAACAAAACATATTAACAAAATAAAATAAATAGAATAAATATGTACAAATAAAGGGGGAGACGGACGACAAAACAAAACATATTAACAAAATAAAATAAATAGAATAAATATGCACAAATAAAGGGGGAGACAGGCAACAAAACAAAACATATTAACCAAATAAAATAAATAGAATAAATATGTACAAATAAAGGGGGAGACGGACAACAAAACATATTAACAAAATAAAATAAATAGAATAAATATGTACAAATAAAGGGGGAGACGGACAACAAAACAAAACATGGGGACAGATTCATTCATTCAGTCGTATTTATTGAGCGCTGACTGTGTGCAGAGCACTGGACTGAGCGCTTGGGAAGGGCAAGTCCCTACCCAATTTCACTTCTCCGTGCCTCAGTGACCTCATCTGGAAAATGGGGATGAAGACTGTGTGAGCCCCACGTGGGACAACCTGATCACCTTGTAACCTCCACAGCGCTTAGAACAGTGCTTGGCACATAGTGAGCGCTTAACAAATACCATCATTATGTCTACAGCATAGGCGGGAGGGAGGGACAGTGTCAAGCTGGGAAACATCCCCCCAGCTGGGACCAGAGTTAGTTCATTCAATCATTCAATCGTATTTATTGAGCGCTTACTGTGTGCAGAGCACTGTACTAAGCGCTTGGGAAGTACAAGTTGGCAACATATAGAGACGGTCCCTACCCAACAGTGGGCTCACAGTCTAGAGGATTCATTCATTCATTCATTCAATCGTATTTATTGAGCGCTTACTGTGTGCAGAGCACTGGACTAAGCGCTTGGGAAGTCCAAGTGGGCAACATATAGAGACGGCCCCTACCCAACAGTGGGCTCACAAACTAGAAGATTCATTCATTCATTCAATCGTATTTATTGAGCGCTTACTGTGTGCAGAGCACTGTACTAAGCGCTTGGGAAGTACAAGTTGGCAACATATGGAGACGGTCCCTACCCAACAGTGGGCTCACAGTCTAGAGGATTCATTCATTCATTCAATTGTATTTATTGAGCGCTTACTGTGTGCAGAGCACTGTACTAAGCGCTTGGGAAGTACAAGTTGGCAACATATAGAGACGGTCCCTACCCAACAGTGGGCCCACAGTCTAGAAGATTCATTCATTCATTCAATCGTATTTATTGAGCGCTTACTGTGTGCAGAGCACTGGACTAAGCGCTTGGGAAGTACAAGTTAGCAACATACAGAGACGGTCCCTACCCAACAGTGGGCTCACAGTCTAGAGGATTCATTCATTCATTCAATCGTATTTATTGAGCGCTTACTGTGTGCAGAGCACTGGACTAAGCGCTTGGGAAGTCCAAGTTGGCTAGAGATGGTCCCTACCCAACATTCATTCAGTCATTCAATGGTATTTATTGAGCGCTTACTGTGTGCAGAGCACTGTACTAAGCGCTTGGGAAGTCCAAGTCGGCAACATCTAGAGACGGTCCCTACCCAACATTCATTCATTCATTCAATCGTATTTATTGAGCACTTACAGTGTGCAGAGCACTGGACTAAGTGAACATCTAGAGACGGTCCCTACCCAACATTCATTCATTCAATCGTATCTATTGAGCGCTTACTGGTGTGCAGAGCACTGTACTAAGCGCTTGGGAAGTCCAAGTTGGCAACATCTAGAGACGGTCCCTACCCAACATTCATTCATTCATTCATTCATTCATTGGTATTTATTGAGCGCTTTCTGTGTGCAGAGCACTGGACTAAGAGCTTGGGAAGTCCAAGTCGGCAACATCTAGAGATGGTCCCTACCCAACATTCATTCATTCACTCATTCATTCATTCATTCAATGGTGTTTATTGAGCGCTTCCTGTGTGCAGAGCACTGTACTAAGCGCTTGGGAAGTCCAAGTCGGCAACATCTAGAGACGGTCCCTACCCAACAACGGGCTTACGGTCCAGAAGAGAAAAAGAGAAAGAGGGGAATGCGATGGTCTCCAGGCCTCGGCCTTTCCTGAATTCCCGCCATTTTTCCCCGTCAGGAATTTACATCGTGGATCGCAGGTTCCAGTCTCCGGACGAGTCGTGCAACCAGCTGACTCAGTTTCTCTACGGATTCTGCCAGCAGTCCCGGCGCCAGAGGATCATCCAGAGGAATCGCACCGAGAGGCTGTCGGATCTCCTCAACTGGCGATACCTAGGCCGGGCAAGTCCATCCGAGGCCGCGCCGGGAGTCAGGAGGATCTGGGTTCTGGAGAAGCAGCGGGGCTCAGCGGAAAGAGCCCGGCCTTTGGAGTCCGAGGTCGTGGGTTCGAATCCCGGCCCCTCCGATAGTCAGCTGGGTGACTTTGGGCAAGTCCCGCTGTTGGGTAGGGACCGTCTCTAGATGTTGCCAACTTGGACTTCCCAAGCGCTTAGTCCAGTGCTCTGCCCACAGTAAGCGCTCAATAAATACGATTGAGTGAATGAATGAAAGTCACTTCACTACTCTGGGCCTCAGTTCCCTCATTTGGAAAATGGGGATGAAGACTGGGAGCCCCACGGGGGACAACCTGACCACCTTGTATCTCCCCCAGCGCTTTAGACAGTGCTTGGCGCAGAGGAAGCGCTTAACAGAAGCAGCGTGGCTCAGTGGAAAGAGCCCAGGCTTTGGAGTCAGAGGTCGTGGGTTCAAATCCCGGCTCCGCCACTTGTCAGCTGGGTGACTTTGGGCAAGTCGCTTCACTTCTCTGGGCCTCAGTTCCCTCATCTGGAAAATGGGGATGAAGAATATGAGTCCCCCATGGGACAACCTGATCATCTTGTAAGCACCCTAGCGCTTAGAACAGTGCTTTGCCCATAGTTAGCACTTAATAAATGCCATGATCATTGTTATTATTGTTATTAACAAATACCAAAATTATCATCATTATTATTATTATTATTATTATTGTCAGTTGCGTGACTTTGGGCTAGTCACTTCACTTCTCTGGGCCTCAGTTCCCTCATCTGGAAAATGGGGATTAAGACTGTGAGCCCTCCGTGGAACAACCTGATCACCTTGTAACCACCCTAGTGCTTAGAACAGTGCTTTGCACATAGTAAGTGCCTGATAAATGCCATTATTATTATTAACAAATACCAAAATTATTATTATTATAATTGCTGTGTGACTTTAGGCAAGTGACTTCACTTCTCTGGACCTCATGAGGTTCCCTCATCTGTAAAATGGGGATGAAGACTGTGAGCCCCCCGTGGGACAACCTGATCACCTTGTAACCACCCTAGTGCTTAGAACAGTGCTTTGCACATAGTAAGCGCTTGATAAATGCCATTATTATTATTATTATTCATTCATTCAATCGTATTTATTGAGTGCTTACTGTGTGCAGAGCACTGTACTAAGCGCTTGGGAAGTACAAGTTGGCAACATATAGAGACCGTCCCTACCCAACAGTGGGCTCACACACAATTATTAACAAATACCAAAATTATTATTATTATAGTTGTCTGCTGTGTGACTTTGGGCAAGTCACTTCACTTCTCTGGGCCTCAGTTCCCTCATCTGTAAAATGGAGATGAAGACTGTGAGTCCCCCCTGCGACAACCTGATCATCTTGTATCCCCCCCACAGCGCTTACAACAGTGCTTGGCACATAGTAAGCACTTAACAAAACCATTATTATTATTACTATGGAAGATAATGACATTTAAGCGCTTACTATGTGCCAAGCACTGTTCTAAAAGCTGGGGTAATAATAATAATAATAATGATGGTATTTGTTAAGCACTTACTATATGCCAAGCACTGTTCTAAATGCTTGGGTACTAATAATCATAATAATGATGGTATTTATTAAGCATTTATGTGTCAAGCACTGTTCTAAGCACTGGGGGAGATTCATTCATTCATTCAATCATATTTATTGAGCGCTTACTGTGTGCAGAGCACTGTACTAAGCGCTTGGGAAGTCCAAATTGGCAACATATAGAGACGGTCCCTACCCAACAGTGGGCTCACAGTCTAGAAGGGGGGGATAAAAGGTGATCAGGTTGTCCCACGTGGGGCTCCCAGTCTTCATCCCCATTTTAATAATAATAATAATTGCATTTATTAAGCACTTACTATGTGCAAAGCACTGTTCTAAGCGCTGGGGAGGTTACAAGGTGATCAGGTTGTCCCACGGGGGGCTCCCAGTCCTCATCCCCATTTTAATAATAATAATAATTGCATTTATTAAGCGCTTACTATGTGCAAAGCACTGTTCCAAGCGCTGGGGAGGTTACAAGGTGATCAGGTTGTCCCACTTGTGGCTCCCAGCCTTCATCCCCATTTTCCAGATGAGGGAACCGAGGCCTAGAGAAGTGAGGTGACTTGCTCCAGGTCACCCAGCTGACAAGGGGCAGAGCCGGGATTTGAACCCGTGACCTCGGACTCCCAAGCCCGGGCTCTTTCCACTGAGCCACGCTGCTTCTCGGTTGCTTTTCCCCCTGTGACCTTGGCTCCTTCCATTTCAGTTTTACAGCCACGCGAGGTCCCTGGCTCTGAGCCGCGCTTTTCCGGAGCAGTTTGCGATGGTTCCCAGGGCCCCCACCTTGGTAAGTGGGGAGTCTCCCCCAGCCCCCAGTCGTCTCCCCCAGCCCCCAGTCTCCCCCAGCCCCCCGTCTCCCCCATCCCCTTCCCGACCCCCAGACTGTAAGCCCACTTCTAGACGGTGAGCCCACTGTTGGGTAGGGACCATCTCTAGATGTTGCCAACTTGGACTTCCCAAGCGCTTAGTACAGTGCTCTGCACACAGTAAGCGCTCAATAAATACGATTGAATGAACGACGGGCCCTCTCCCACCTCCGGCCCCATCTCGGCCTGGAAAACTCCATCCATCTTCTCCCACTTGGCTCATCTGTTCACTTCAACGACAACCATGGGATGGATTGAGCGCTTCCTATATAATAATAATAATAATAATAGTAATAATAATAATGGCATTTGTACTTCCCAAGTGCTTAGTACAGTACTCTGCACACAGTAAGCGCTCAATAAATACGATTGAATGAACGATGGGCCCTCTCCCACCTCCGGCCCCATCTCGGCCTGGAAAACCCCATCCATCTTCTCCCACTTGGGTCATCCGTTCACTTCAACGACAACCATGGGATGGATTGAGTGCTTCCTATATAATAATAATAATAATAATGGCATTTGTACTTCCCAAGTGCTTAGTACAGTGCTCTGCACACAGTAAGCGCTCAATAAATACGATTGAATGAACGACGGGCCCTCTCCCACCTCCGGCCCCATCTCGGCCTGGAAAACCCCATCCATCTTCTCCCACTTGGCTCATCCGTTCACTTCAACGACAACCATGTGATGGATTGAGTGCTTCCTATATAATAATAATAATAATAATAATAATAATAATAATGGCATTTGTCCTTCCCAAGCGCTTAGTACAGTGCTCTGCACACAGTAAGCGCTCAATACATACGATTGAATGAACGACGGGCCCTCTCCCACCTCCGGCCCCATCTCGGCCTGGAAAACCCCATCCATCTTCTCCCACTTGGGTCATCCGTTCACTTCAACGACAACCATGGGATGGATTGAGCGCTTCCTATATAATAATAATAATAGTAATAATAATAATAATAGTAATAATAATAACAATAGTAATAATAATAATAATAATAATAATGGCATTTGTACTTCCCAAGCACTTAGTACAGTGCTCTGCACACAGTAAGCGCTCAATAAATACGATTGAATGAATGACGGGCCGTATCCCACCTCCGGCCCCATCTCGGCCTGGAAAACTCCATCCATCTTCTCCCACTTGGCTCATCTGTTCACTTCAACGACAACCATGGGATGGATTGAGCGCTTCCTATATAATAATAATAATAGTAATAATAATAATGGCATTTGTACTTCCCAAGTGCTTAGTACAGTACTCTGCACACAGTAAGCGCTCAATAAATACGATTGAATGAACGATGGGCCCTCTCCCACCTCCGGCCCCATCTCGGCCTGGAAAACCTCATCCATCTTCTCCCACTTGGGTCATCCGTTCACTTCAACGACAACCATGGGATGGATTGAGCGCTTCCTATATAATAATAATAATAATAATGGCATTTGTACTTCCCAAGTGCTTAGTACAGTGCTCTGCACACAGTAAGCGCTCAATAAATACGATTGAATGAACGACGGGCCCTCTCCCACCTCCGGCCCCATCTCGGCCTGGAAAACCCCATCCATCTTCTCCCACTTGGGTCATCCGTTCACTTCAACGACAACCATGGGATGGATTGAGCGCTTCCTATATAATAATAATAATAATAATAATAATAATAATAATGATAATAATAATGGCATTTGTACTTCCCAAGCACTTAGTACAGTGCTCTGCACACAGTAAGTGCTCAATAAATACGAATGAATGAATGACGGGCCCTATCCCACCTCCGGCCCCATCTCGGCCTGGAAAACTCCATCCATCTTCTCCCACTTGGCTATCTGTTCACTTCAACGACAACCATGGGATCGATTGAGCGCTTCCTATATAATAATAATAATAATAATAATAATAATAATAATAATAATAATGGCATTTGTACTTCCCAAGCGCTTAGTACAGTACTCTGCACACAGTAAGCGCTCAATAAATACGATTAAATGAACGATGGGCCCTCTCCCCCCTCCAGCCCCATTTTGGCCTGGAAAACCCCATCCATCTTCTCCCACTTGGCTCATCCGTTCACTTCAACGACAACCATGGGATGGATTGAGCGCTTCCTATATAATAATAATAATAATAATAATAATAATAATAATAATAATAATAATAATGGCATTTGTACTTCCCAAGTGCTTAGTACAGTGCTCTGCACACAGTAAGTGCTCAATAAATACGATTGAATGAATGAATGTTCTAGACTGTGGGCCTAAGCGCTGGGGAGGATACAATAATAATGATAATAATAATAATAATGGCATTTATTAAGTACTTACTATGTGCAAAGCACTGTTCTAAGTACTGGGGAGGTTACAAGGTGATCAGGTTGTCCCACGGGGAGTTCACAGTCTTCATCCCCATTTTAATAATACCAATAGTAATGATAATAATAATAATAATGGCATTAAGTGCTAACTATGTGCAAAGCACTGTTCTAAGCGCTGGGGAGGTTACAAGGTGATCAGGTTGTCCCACGGGGGGTTCACAGGCTTCATCCCCATTTTAATAATAATAATAATAACAGTGGCATTTATTTAGCACTTACTATGTGCAAAGCCCTGTTCTAAGCACTGGGGAGGTTACAAGGTGATCAGGTTGTTCCACGGGGGGTTCACAGGCTTCATCCCCATTTTAGTAATAATAATAATAATAATGGCATTTATTAAGTACTTACTACGTGCAAAGCACTGCTCTAAGCACTGGGGAGGTTACAAGGTGATCAGGTTGTCCCATAGGGGGCTCCCAGTCTTTATCCCCATTTTAATAATAATAATAATAATAGTAATAATAATAATAATAGTGGCATTTATTAAGCACTTACTATGTGCAAAGCATTGTTCTAAGCACCAGGGAGGTCACAAGGTGATCAGCTTGTCCCACGGGGGACTCACAGCCTTCATCCCCATTTTAATAATAATAATAATAGTGGCATTTATTAAGCACTTACTATGTGCAAAGCACTGTTCTAAGCGCTGGGGCGGTTACAAAGTGATCAGGTTGTCCCACGGGGGGCTCACAGTCTTCATCCCCATTTTAATAATAATGATAATAATAATGGCATTTATTAAGCACTTACTATGTGCAAAGCACTGTTCTAAGCACTAGGGAGGTTACAAGGTGATCAGCTTGTCCCACAGGGGCTCACAGTCTTCATCCCCATTTTAATAATAATAATAATAATAGTGGCATTTATTAAGCACTTACTATGTGCCAAGCACTGTTCTAAGCGCTGGGGAGGTTACAAAGTGATCAGGTTGTCCCACGGCGGGGGGCTCACAGTCTTCATCCCCATTTTCCAAATGAGGTCACTGAGGCCCAGAGAAGTGAAGTGACTTGCCCAGAGTCACACAGCTGACAACTGGAAGAGCTGGGATTTGAACCCATGACCTCTGACTCTCTGGTCAACTGTCTGACAACTCTGACTGATCAGGCTGTCCCACGGGGGGCTCGTAGCCTTCATCCCCATTTTACAGACGAGGAAACTGAGGGACAGAGAAGTGAAGTGATTTGCCGAAAGTCACCCAGCTGACAAGTGGCGGAGCCGGGATTTGAACCCATGACCTCTGACTCCAAAGCCCGGGCTCTTTCCACTGAGCCACGCTGCTTCTCTTCTATATGTCAGGCACTGTACTAAGCGCTCGGCTAGATACAAGAGAAGCAGTGTGGTCTAGCGGGAAGAGCCCGGGCTTGGGTGTCAGAGGTCGTGGGTTCTAATCCCGGCTCCGCCACCTGTCAGCTGTGTGACCTTGGCCAAGTCACTTCACTTCTCTGTGCCTCAGTTCCCTCATCTGGAAAATGGGGATGAAGACTGGGAGCCCCACGTTGGGACAAGCTGATTACCAGCTCTTAGAACAGTGCTGGGCACAGCGTAAGCGCTTAATTAAAAACCATCGTTATTATTATTATGTGAGTCTGTGAGCCCGCTGTTGGGTAGGGACCGTCTTTATATGTTGCCAATTTGTACTTTCCAAGCGCTTAGTACAGTGCTCTGCACACAGTAAGTGCTCAATAAATACCATTGAATGAATGAATGAATGAATTATAAGCTAATTAGAATGCCATTACTAATAATAATGATGGTATTTATTAAGTCCTTACTCTGTGCCAAGCACTGTTCTAAGCGCTGGGGTAGATACAAGGTCAGTATGTTGCCAACTTGCACTTCCGAAGCGCTCAGTACAGTGCTCTGCACACAGTAAACGCTCAATAAATACAATTGAATGAATGAATGAATCAGGTTGTCCCCCGTGGGGCTCACAGTCTTCATCCCCATTTTACAGATGAGGGAACCGAGGCCCAGAGAAGTGAAGTGACTTGCCCAAAGGCACACAGCTGACTACTGTTACTATCATTATATTATAGTATTATTATTATTATTATGTAGTATTATTATTTCTACTAATAATAGCAAGCGTCTTCCCCTTCCCGGTTCATTTGTTCACTTCAACGACAATCGTCGGATCAGTTGAGCATTTCCTAATAATAATAATAATGACGGCGTTTATTAAGCGCTTACTATGTGCCAAGCACTGTTCTAAGCGCTGGGGAGGTTACAAGGTGATCAGGTTGTCCAACATGAGGCTCCCAGTCTTCATCCCCATTTTCCAGATGAGGGAACTGGGGCCCAGAGAAGTGAAGTGACTTGCCCAAAGTCACACAGCTGACAATTGGTGGAGCCGGGATTTGAACCCATGACCTCTGACTCCAAAGCCCGGACTCTTGCCACTGAGCCACGCTGCTTCCTATGGGTCAGGCACTGTACTAAGCGCTGGGGGAGATACAGTAATCAGTTTAGAATCCCATTGCTATGACTACTATCATATTACCATCAAGCGCTTAGTACAGTGCTCTGCACACAGTAAGCGCTCAATAAATATGATTCCATGAATTACTACTAATAATAGTGGTATTTGTTACACACTTACTATGTGTCAAGCACTGTACGAAGCAATGGGGTGGCTACAAGCAAATCAGGTTGGTCACAGTCCCTGTCCCCCGTGGGGCTCACAGCCTCCATCCCCATTTCACAGATGAGGGAACTGAGGCCCAGAGAAGTGAAGCGACTTGCCCAAGGTTACACTGCAGACGTGTGACCTGTGTTATAATAATATAAAATATAATATAATATAATATAACACAATATAATATAATATAATATTTTATAACAATATAATGTAATATAATATAATATAACGTAACATAACATAACATAGCATAACATATACTATAATACAATATAATATATAATGCAATGTAATGCAATATTATATTATATTACATTATGTTATTATTATATTATATTATTATATTATATTATATTATATTATATTGAATTATATTACATCACATCACATTATATTATATCATATATAATATTATATATTATTATATATTGTATCATGCATAATATATCATATTATATTATGTTATATCATATATTATGTTTTATTGTATTATATTGCATTATATATTATATTATATTATATTATATTATATTATATTATATTATATTATATTATATTATATTATATTATATTATATTGTATTATATTATATCATATTATATTATATTATATTACATCACATTAAATTATATTATGTATTATGTATGGTGTTATGTATATTATATTATATTGCATCACATTATATTATATTTTATATTATATATTGTTATGTGTATTATATTATATTATATTATAGTATGTTATGTTATGTTATATCATATTGTATTATATTGTATTATATTATATCATATTATATTATGTTATATTATATTGTATCGCATTATATTACATTACATCACATTATATATTATATCATACATTGTATATTGTATTATGCATATTATATTATATTATATTATAGGTTACAATGTGTTATGTTGTATATAATATAATATATATTGACAGGTAATGTAATATATGATTATATATTATAATATTATATTATAGAAATACAATAATAATAATATGTGGTTGAGGCGGGATTAGGACCCAAGTCCTTTTCACTCCCAGGTGTGCACTCTAGCCACTAATAATAATTCATTCATTCATTCAGTCAGTCAGTCATATTGATTGAGCACTTACTGTGTGCAGAGCACTGTACTAAGTGCTTGGGAAGTACAAGACATATAGAGACGGTCCCTACCCAACAGTGGGCTCACAGTCTAGAAGGGGGAGACAGGCAACAAAACAAAACATATTAACAAAATAAAATAAATAGAATAAATATGTACAAATACATAGAATAATAAATACGTACAAACATATATGCATTCATTCCTTCAATCGTATTTATTGAGCGCTTACCGTGTGCAGAACACTGGACTAAGCACTTATGTGTATGTATAGATCATCATCATCATCATCAATCGTATTTATTGAGCGCTTACTATGTGCAGAGCACTGTACTAAGCGCTTGGGAAGTACAAATTGGCAACATCTAGAGACGGTCCCTACCCAACAGTGGGCTCACAGTCTAAAAGGGGAGACAGAGAACAAAACCAAATATGCTAACAAAATAAAATAAATAGAATAGATATGTACAAGTAAAATATATATATATATATATTTATATGTATATTGTATATACATTGTTTATTGTGTATATTGTATATATAGGTACATTGTATATACTTTGTGCCTATATATAATGTGTTATGCAATGTGTCATGCAATAATACATTGCTAATAATATTGCTATTATTGTTAGTATTAGTCTTAATGGGCAGCCACTGCAAACCATCACGTGAAGCTAACGTCCAGTCATCATCAATCGTATTTATTGAGCGCTTACTGTGTGCAGAGCACTGTACTAAGCGCTTAGCCGGGGTTGTGTTTCTCTGTGGCAGACGCAGGGCTTCAAATTCCCCCGGCCTTCGTCGGTGCCCCCTTCGCCCTCGGCCTCGCGGCCTTCCAGCCCCCACGAAGGCCCAGAGGAAGAGGAGGAGGACGAAGAGGAGTCCAATAAGTACGACGAAGAAGCCGAGTAGGACCACCACACCATCAAGTCACCTTTTCCCCCTGGATCCCATCCTTCCCGGGAAGAAGCAGCAGCATGGAGAACACAAAAACGGGATTCCGCTCCCAAAGGCCTGTCCGCTTCTTTTGAAAATAATGAGGATGGCGTTCGTTAAGCGCTCAGTATGTGCCGGGCACTGTGCTAAGCGCTGGGGAGGTTTCAAGGTGGTTAGAACGGTGATTTGCACATAGGAAGCGCTTAATAAATGCCATTATTAAGGTGGTGAGGATGGCATTTGTTAAGCGCTTAGTATGTGCCGGGCACTGTTCTAAGCGCTGGGGAGGTTTCAAGGTGGTGAGGATGGCATTTGTTAAGCGCTTAGTATGTGCTGGGCACTGTGCTAAGCGCTGGGGAGGTTTCAAGGCGGTGAGGATGGCATTTGTTAAGCGCTTAGTATGTGCCAGGCACTGTTCTAAGCGCTGGGGAGGTTTCAAGGTGGTTAGAATGGTTCTTTGCACATAGGAAGCGCTTAATAAATGCCATTATTAAGGTGGTGAGGATGGCATTTGTTAAGCGCTTAGTATGTGCCGGGCACTGTTCTAAGCGCTGGGGAGGCTTCAAGGTGATGAGGATGGCATTTGTTAAGCGCTTAGTATGTGCTAGGCACTGTGCTAAGCGCTGGGGAGGTTTCAAGGTGGTGAGGATGGCATTTGTTAAGCGCTTAGTACGTGCCAGGCACTGTTCTAAGCGCTGGGGAGGTTCCAAGGTGATGAGGATGTCCTACATGGGGCTCACAGTGTTTAGTACAGTGCTCTGCACACAGTAAGCGCTCAATGATTATGTTTGATTGATTGATTGATTGTACTTCCCAAGCGCTTAGTACAGTGCTCAGCACAGTAAGCGCTCAATAAATACGATTGATTGAGGATGGCATTTGTTAAGCGCTTAGTATGTGCCAGGCACTGTTCTAAGCACTGTGGAGGTTTCAAGGAGATGATGATGGCATTTGTTCATTCATTCATTCAATCGTATTTGTTGAGCACTTACTGTGTGCAGAGCACTGTACTAAGCGCTTGGGAAGTACAAGTTGGCAACATATAGAGTCGGCCCCTACCCAACAGCGGGCTCTCAGTCTGCTTAGTATGTGCCCGTCACTGTTCTAAGCGCTGGGGAGGATTCAAGGTGATGAGGATGGCATTTGTTAAGCGCTTAGTATGTGCCGGGCACTGTTCTAAGTGCTGGGGAGGTTTCAAGGTGGTTAGAACGGTGCTTTGCACATAGAAAGCGCTTAATAAATGCCATTATTAAGGTGGTGAGCGCGGCATTTGTTAAGTGCTTAGTATGTGCCGGGCACTGTGCTAAGCGCTGGGGAGGTTTCAAGGCGGTGAGGATGGCATTTGTTAAGCGCCTAGTATGTGCCGGGCACTGTTCTAAGCGCTGGGGAGGTTTCAAGGTGGTTAGAACGGTGCTTTGCACATAGTAAGCGCTTAATAAATGCCATTATTAAGGTGGTGAGGATGGCATTTGTTAAGCGCTTAGTATGTGCCGGGCACTGTTCTAAGCGCTGGGGAGGTTTCAAAGCGATGAGGATGGCATTTGTTAAGCGCTTAGTATGTGTCAGGCACTGTTCTAAGCGCTGGGGAGGTTTCAAGGTGATGAGGATGGCATTTGTTAAGCGCTTAGTATGTGTCAGGCACTGTTCTAAGCGCTGGGGAGGATTCAAGGTGGTGAGGATGGCATTTGTTAAGCACTTAGTATGTGCCAGGCACTGTTCTAAGCGCTGGGGAGGTTCCAAGGTGATAAGGATGTCCCATATGGGGCTCACAGTGCTTAGTACAGTGCTCTGCACACAGTAAGCGCTCAATGATTACGTTTGATTGATTGATTGATTGTACTTCCCAAGCGCTTAGTACAGTGCTCAGCACAGTAAGCGCTCAATAAATACGATTGATTGATTGATTGAGGATGGCATTTGTTAAGCGCTTAGTATGTGCCAGGCACTGTTCTAAGCACTGTGGAGGTTTCAAGGAGATGATGATGGCATTTGTTCATTCATTCATTCAATCGTATTTGTTGAGCACTTACTGTGTGCAGAGCACTGTACTAAGCGCTTGGGAAGTACAAGTTGGCAACATATAGAGTCGGCCCCTACCCAACAGCGGGCTCTCAGTCTGCTTAGTATGTGCCCGTCACTGTTCTAAGCGCTGGGGAGGATTCAAGGTGATGAGGATGGCATTTGTTAAGCGCTTAGTATGTGCCGGGCACTGTTCTAGGCGCTGGGGAGGTTTCAAGGCGGTGAGGATGGCATTTGTTAAGCGCTTAGTATGTGCCGGGCACTGTTCTAAGCGCTGGGGAGGTTTCAAGGTGGTTAGAACAGTGCTTTGCACATAGTAAGCGCTTAATAAATGCCATTATTAAGGTGGTGAGGATGGCATTTGTTAAGTGCTTAGTATGTGCCGGGCACTGTGCTAAGTGCTG
Organism: Tachyglossus aculeatus; assembly: GCF_015852505.1. NCBI lineage: Eukaryota > Metazoa > Chordata > Mammalia > Monotremata > Tachyglossidae > Tachyglossus > Tachyglossus aculeatus. Next base: position 170,673,966 of record NC_052067.1, read on the forward strand.
GGGAGGTTTCAAGGCGATGAGGATGGCATTTATTAAGCGCTTAGTATGTGCCGGGCACTGTTCTAAGCGCTGGGGAGGTTTCAAGGCGATGAGGATGGCATTTATTAAGCGCTTAGTATGTGCCGGGCACTGGTCTAAGCGCTGGGGAGGTTTCAAGGTGGTTAGAACGGTGCTTTGCACGTAGTAAGCGCTTAATAAATGCCATTATTAAGGTGGTGAGGATGGCATTTGTTAAGCGCTTAGAATGTGCCGGGCACTGTGCTAAGCGCTGGGGAGGTTTCAAGGTGATGAGGATGGCATTTGTTAAGCGCTTAGTATGTGCCGGGCACTGTGCTAAGCGCTGGGGAGGATTCAAGGTGGTTAGAACGGTGCTTTGCACATAGAAAGCGCTTAATAAATGCCATTATTAAGGTGGTGAGCGCAGCATTTGTTAAGTGCTTAGTATGTGCCGGGCACTGTTCTAAGCGCTGGGGAGGTTTCAAGGCGGTGAGGATGGCATTTGTTAAGCGCTTAGTATGTGCCGGGCACTGTTCTAAGCGCTGGGGAGGTTTCAAGGTGGTTAGAACGGTGCTTTGCACATAGTAAGCGCTTAATAAATGGCATTATTAAGGTGGTGAGGATGGCATTTGTTAAGCGCTTAGTATGTGCCGGGCACTGTTCTAAGCGCTGGGGAGGTTTCAAGGCGATGAGGATGGCATTTGTTAAGCGATTAGTATGTGCCGGGCACTGTTCTAAGCGCTGGGGAGGCTTCAAGGTGATGAGGATGGCATTTGTTAAGGGCTTAGTATGTGCTAGGCACTGTGCTAAGCGCTGGGGAGGTTTCAAGGTGATGAGGATGGCATTTGTTAAGCGCTTAGTATGTGCCAGGCACTGTTCTAAGCGCTGGAGAGGTTTCAAGGCGATGAGGATGGCATTTGTTAAGCGCTTAGTATGTGCCGGGCACTGTTCTAAGCGCTGGGGAGGCTTCAAGGTGATGAGGATGGCATTTGTTAAGTGCTTAGTATGTGCTAGGCACTGTGCTAAGCGCTGGGGAGGTTTCAAGGTGATGAGGATGGCATTTGTTAAGCGCTTAGTATGTGCCAGGCACTGTTCTAAGCGCTGGGGAGGTTTCAAGGTGATAAGGTGAGCCCACTTTTGGGTAGGGACTGTCTCTAGATGTTGCCAACTTGTACTTCCTAAGCGCTTAGTACAGTGCTCTGCACACAGTAAGCGCTTAATGAATATGATTGATTGACTGATTGATTGTACTTCCCAAGCGCTTAGTACAGTGCTCTGCACACAGTAAGTGCTCAATAAATACGATTGATTGATTGATTGATTGAGGATGGCATTTGTTAAGTGCTTAGTATGTGCCAGGCATTGTTCTAAGTACTGGGGAGGTTTCAAAGTGATGATGATGGCATTTAATAATAATAATAATAATGGTATTTAAGCGCTTACTATGTGCAAAGCACTGTTCTAAGCGCTGGGGAGGTTACAAGGTAATCAGGTTGTCCCACAGGGGGGCTCACAGTTTTAATCCCCATTTTACAGATGAGGGAACTGAGGCCCAGAGAAGCGAAGTGACTTGCCCAAAGTCACACAGCAGACATGTGGTGGAGCTGGGATTTGAACCCATGACCTCTGACTCCAAAGCCCGGGCTCTTTCCACTGAGCCACGCTGCTTCTCTGTTCATTTGTTCATTCATTCATTCATTCATTCATTCATTCAATGGTATTTATTGAGCGCTTACTCTATGCAGAGCACCATACTAAGCGCTTGGGAAGCCCAAGTCGGCAACATGTAGAGGCGGTCCCTACCCAACAGCGGGCTCACAGCCTAGAATTCATTTAATCATTTTTTTTGAGCGCTTACTGTGTGCAGAGCACTGTACTAAGCGCTTGGGAAGTCCAAGTTGGCAACATCTAGAGACGGTCCCTACCCGACAACGGTCTCACAGTCTAGAAGGGGGAGACAGACGACAAAACACAACATGTGGACAGGGGTCTAGTCGTCAGAACAAATAGAATTAAAACTCGATGCACATCGTCATTAACAAAAAAAAAATATGGAACGCTTTACGAATTTGCGTTGTCACCCAAGGCCGGGCTCTTTCCACTAAGCTGCTTCTCCTTTCTATCAATCAATCAATCAATCAATCAATCGTATTTATTGAGTGCTTACTATGTGCAGAGCACTGTACTAAGCGCTTGGGAAGTACAAATTGGCATCACATAGAGACAGTCCCTACCCAACAGTGGGCTCACAGTCTAAAAGGGGGAGACAGAGAACAGAACCAAACATACCAACAAAATAAATAGGATAGAAATGTACAAGTAAAATAAATAAATAAATAATATTCTAGAAATTTTATTCTAGAAATAAAAATTCTAGGCCGTAAACCCAGTGTGAGCAAAGATTATCTCTCTTTATTGCGCTTAGTACAGTGCTCTGCACACGGTAGGCGCTCAGTGAATAGAGCAGCAGCGTGGCTCGGTGGAAAAAGCACAGGTTTTGGAGTCCGAGGTCATGGGTTCAAATCCCGGCTCCGCCAATTGTCAGCTGTGTGACTTTGGGCAAGTCACTTCACTTCTCTGGGCCTCAGTTCCCTCATCTGGAAAATGGGGATGAAGACCGTCTGCCCCCCGTGGGACAACCTGATCACCTTGTATCCCCCCAGTGCTTAGAACAGTGCTTGGCACATAGTAAGCGCTTAACAAATACCATCATTATTAATAAATACAATTGAATGTATGAATGAAAGCCGATGGGGTCTCTACTTCCGAGGAGAAGCTCAGCCGCAACGGCTTTAGACGGATCGAGACTGTGAGCCCGCTGTTGGGTAGGGACCGTCTCTAGATGTTGCCAACTTGGACTTCCCAAGCGCTTAGTACAGTGCTCTGCACACAGTAAGCGCTCAATAAATACCATTGATGTGGTGGGGCCAGGATTGGAACCCACAACCTCTGACACCCAAGGCCGGGCTCTTTCCACTGAGCTGCTTCTCCTTTCTAGGCTGTAAACCCAGTGTGGGCAGGGATTATCTCTCTTTATTGCTGGTTTGTATTCTCCAAGCGCTCAGTACAGTGCTCTGCACACAGTAAGCGCTCAATAAATACAATTGAAAGAATGAATGAAAGCCACAGGTGTCTTTTCTTCCCAGGAGAAGCTCAGCCCCAACGGCTTTAGACAGATCTAGACTGTGAGCCCATCGTTGGGTAGGGACCGTCTCTATATGTTGCCGACTTGTACTTCCCAAGCACTTAGTACAGTGCTCTGCACACAGTAAGTGCTCAATAAATACGATTGATGAGTAAGCGCTCAATCAATATTCATTCATTCATTCAATCGTATTTATTGAGCGCTTACTGTGTGCAGAGCGCTGGACTAAGCACTTGGGAAGTGCAAGTCGGCAACATATAGAGACGGTCCCTACCCAACATTCATTCAATCGTACTTACTGAGCGCTTACTGTGTGCAGAGCACTGTACTAAGCGCGCTTGGGAAGTCCAAGTCGGCAACATATAGAGTCGGTCCCTCCCCAACAATGGGCTCACGGTCTAGAAGGGGGAGACAGAGAACAGAACAAAACATGTGGACATTCATTTATTCAATCGTATTTATTGAGCGCTTACTGTGTGCAGAGCACTGTACTAAGCGCTTGGGAAGTACAAGTTGGCAACATATAGAGACGGTCCCTACCCAACAGCGGGCTCACGGTCTAGAAGGGGGAGACAGACGACAAATCAAAACATATTAACAAAAGAAAATAAATAGAATAAATTCATTCCATCGTATTTATTGAGCACTTACTGTGTGCAGAGCACTGGACTAAGCGCTTGGGAATAAATATGTACAAGTAAAATAGAGTAATAAATATATACAAACATACATATATATATATGATTATATAGAGAAATAGAGAAGCAGCGTGGCTCAGTGGAAAGAGCACAGGCTTGGGAGTCACAGGTCATGGGTTCGAATCCCGCCTCCCCCACGTCTGCTATGTGACCTTGGGCAAGTCACTTCACTTCTCTGTGCCTCAGTTCCCTCATCTGTCAAATGGGGATTAAGACTGTGAGCCCCAAATGGGACAACCTTATCTCCTTGTATTCCCCCCAGCGCTTCGAACAGCGCTTTGCACATAGTAAGCGCTTAACAAATACCAACATTATTATTATGATGATGATTGAATGATTGAGAGCATGCGGGAAAGATTGTGCTCTCATCTCTCATTCAAGCGCTTAGTACAGTGCTCTGCACACAGTAAGCGCTCAATAAATACGATTGAATGAAGCTCTCATGGTCAATTTGGGCTTTGATCGTTGGCGCAAGGAATTCATTTCCTCCTGAAAAACTGATTAAACCTGGAAAACGAGCAGGTGGATTGTGGTATTTAATGATTATGGTGATTGTTAAGGACTTACTATGTGCTAAGCGCTCTTCTAAACACTGGGGTCTTGTCTTATGCCGTCGCGTCATCTCCGACCCGGAGCAACGCGATGGCTCCTGAAAAATTGATTAAACCCGGAAAACGAGCAGGTGGATTGTGGTATTTAATCGTTACGGGACTGTCTCTATATGTTGCCAGCTTGTACTTCCCAAGCGCTTAGTACAGTGCTCTGCACACAGTAAGCGCTCAATAAATACAATTGATTGATTGGTTGATTGATTCTAAACACTGGGGTCTTGTCTTATGGCGTCGCGTCGTCTCCGACCCGGAGCGACGCGATGGCTCCTGACAAATTGATTAAACCTGGAAAACGAGCAGGTGGATTGTGGTATTTAATCGTTACGGGACTGTCTCTATATGTTGCCAGCTTGTACTTCCCAAGCGCTTAATACAGTGCTCTGCACACAGTAAGCGCTCAATAAATACAATTGATTGATTGGTTGATTGATTCTAAACACTGGGGTCTTGTCTTATGGCGTCGCATCGTCTCCGACCCGGCACGATGCGATGGCTGCTGAAAAACTGATTAAACCTGGAAAACGAGCAGGTGGATTGTGGTATTTAATCGTTATGGGACTGTGTCTATATGTTGCCAGCTGTACTTCCCAAGCGCTTAGTACAGTGCTCTGCACACAGTAAGCGCTTAATACGATTGATTGATTGATTGATTTTAAACACTGGGGTCTTGTCTTATGGCATCGAGTCCTCTCCTACCTGGAGCGACGCGATGGCTCCTGACAAATTGATTAAACCTGGAAAATGAGCAGGTGGATTGTGGTATTTTATCGTTACGGGACTGTCTCTATATGTTGCCAGCTTGTACATCCCAAGCGCTTAGTACAGTGCTCTGCACACAGTAAGCGCTTAATACGATTGATTGATTGATTGATTGATTGATTCTAAACACTGGGGTCTTGTCTTATGGCATCGAGTCGTCTCCGACCCGGAGCGATGCGATGGCTCCTGACAAATTGATTAAACCTGGAAAACGAGCAGGTGGATTGTGGTATTTAATCATTACGGGACTGTCTCTATATGTTGCCAGCTTGTACTTCCCAAGCGCTTAGTACAGTGCTCTGCACACAGTAAGCGCTCAATAAATACGATTGATTGATTGATTGATTCTAAACACTGGGGTCTTGTCTTATGGCGTCGAGTCCTTTCCGACCCGGAGCGACGCGATGGCTCCTGAAAAATTGATTAAACCTGGAAAACGAGCAGGTGGATTGTGATATTTAATCGTTACGGGACTGTGTCTATATGTTGCCAGCTTGTACTTCCCAAGCGCTTAGTACAGTGCTCCGCACACAGTAAGCGCTCAATAAATACGATTGATTGATTGATTGATTGATTGATTCTAAACACTGGGGTCTTGTCTTATGGCGTCGAGTCGTCTCCGACCGGGAGCAGCGCGATGGACGCATCCCAACCGGAAGGCCCCTCTCTCCATCCGCCGTCATTCCGGTAGTGGATCCGCAGTTTTCCTGGGAAAAATCGGGAAGTGGTTGACCACTTCGGGTCTCCGGCCTGGACTCTCTCTCCCGGGCCGCTGCTGCCCGGCCCGGGGGAAATCCTGGGGTTGATACTGCTGTTGGGTAGGGACCGTCTCTATATGTTGCCAACTTGTACTTCCCAAGCGCTCAATACAGTGCTCTGCACACAGTAAGCGCTCAATATCATCATCATCATCAATCGTATTTATTGATTATCAATAAATACGAATGAATGAATGAATGAATGATACCCGGTAATCGTGATGGACGCTGTCCCTGTCCCACCTGGTGCTCCCGGTCTCCATCCCCACTTCACAGACGGATTAATTCCGGCACCTAGAACGGCGCCTGGCGCATAGTAAGTGCTTAAATACCATCATAATCATCATGATTATTACGATAACGACAACGCTCCCGCTGAAAAGATGCTGACGCCCACCGACGAATAGAAAAGTACCCATTTATTGAGAGGTAACAAGTGTATTTACAGTATGCAACCGTTCAGACCGCGTCGTCGGTTTGCGACCCCCTTCAAAGGAACGGCAAGAGTTCGCGAACGACGTCTTGTTAGGGGAAAGGAAAACCCTCCTAATAACGTTTCTGTTACAGAAACCGTATCGGAGCCGGGCCGGGAACGCTTCGGGCTAAGTCGCGTTCGACCTTTTCTCCGACCTCCACGGAAATCGCGTCGGGCTTGAGGGATGAGGGGACACAAAAGGCTCGCTTGACTCGAGAGCGTTACTAGGGAGACGATTCCACATCGCTTTTTTTTACCATTTTTCCCCCCGGGGAGACGATTCCACATCGCTTTTTTTTACCATTTTTCGCCCCCCGGGAGAGCCTCCTCGTCGAACCAAGAATGGAGACACTGCGGCGTTGGCTCAGTTTCCCCCAAACCGTCCCGTCCTTCCCAGGTTTCGCCCCCTCACCTCGTCCGGTGGAAAGGAGCCCCTGAAAACGTAAGGCCTCTTGGTGCCGAACCTTCCTGGGTTTGAAATTCGGGTGTCTGGGCGCGCCTCGGATATTCCTTTTTCCAACCCGACAGTTTTTGTTCTTCAGAAAGGCGGACCAAACCTTCGCCCTTAACTGTGGCCCATCTTTCCGGAAGGGCCTCGGCTATTCCTTCTGAAAACCCGACGGTTTTTGTTCTTTAGAGAGGCAGACCGAAACTTCGGCTTTAAATGTCGCCCATCTTTCCGGAAGGGCCTCGGCTATTCCTTTTGAAAACCCGACGGTTTTTGTTCTTTAGAGAGGCAGACCGAAACTTTGGCTTTAAATGTCGCCCATCTTTCCGGAAGGGCCTCGGCTATTTCTTTTGAAAATCCGACGGTTTTTGTCCTTCAGGAGGGCGGACTGAAACTTCGGCCTTAACTGTCGCCCATCTTTCCGGAAATGAAGCAGATATTCCTTTTTCCAACCCGATTGTTTTTGTTCTTCAGAAAGGCAGACTGAACTTTTGGCCTTAACTGTCGCCCATCTTTCCGGAAACGCCGCAGATATTCCTTTCTCCAACCTGACGGTTTTTGTCCTTCAGAAGGGCAGACTGAAACTTCGGCCTTAACCGTCGCCCATCTTTCCGGAAACGCCGCAGATATTCCTTTTTCCAACCTGACGGTTTTTGTCCTTCAGAAGGGCAGACTGAAACTTCGGTCTTAACTGTCACCCATCTTTCCGGAAACGCCGCAGATATTCCTTTTTCCAACCTGATTGCTTTTGTTCTTCAGAAAGGCAGACCAAAACTTCGCCCTTAACTGTGGCCCATCTTTCCAGAAAGGCCTCAGTTATTTCTTTTGAAAATCCGATGTTTTTTGTCCTTCAGCAGGGCAGACCGAAACTTCGCCCTTAACTGTCGCCCATCTTTCCGGAAACGCCGCAGATATTCCTTTTTCCAACCCATCTGTTTTTGTTCTTCAGAAAGGCAGACCGAAACTTCGGCCTTAACTGTCGCCCATCTTTCCGGAAAGGCCTTGGCTATTTCTTTTGAAAATCCGATGGTTTTTGTCCTTCAGAAGGGCAGACAAACTTCGGTCTTAACTGTGGCCCATCTTTCCGGAAGGGCCTCGGCAATTCCTTCTGAAAACCCGACGGTTTTTGTTCTTTAGAGAGGCAGACCAAAACTTCGGCTTTAAATGTCACCCGTCTTCCCGGAAGGGCCTCGGCTATTTCTTTTGAAAATCCGACGGTTTTTGTCCTTCAGGAGGGCGGACCGAAACTTCGGCCTTAACTGTCGCCCATCTTTCCGGAAATGCCGCAGATATTCCTTTTTCCAACCTGACGGTTTTTGTCCTTCAGAAGAGCAGACTGAAACTTCGGTTTTAACTGTCGCCCATCTTTCCGGAAACGCCGCAGATATTCCTTTTTCCAACCCGATTGTTTTTGTTCTTCAGAAAGGCAGACCGAACTTTCGCCCTTAACTGTCGTCCATCTTTCCGGAAACGCCGCAGATATTCCTTTTTCCAACTCGACGGTTTTTGTTCTTCAGAAAGGCAGACCGAACTTTCGCCCTTAACTGTCGCCCATCTTTCCGGAAATGCCGCAGATATTCCTTTTTCCAACCTGACGGTTTTTGTCCTTCAGAAGGGCAGACTGAAACTTCGGTCTTAACTGTCGCCCATCTTTCTGGAAACGCCGCAGATATTCCTTTTTCCAACCTGATTGTTTTTGTTCTTTAGAAAGGCAGACAGAAACTTCGCCCTTAACTGTGGCCCATCTTTCCGGAAACGCCGCAGATATTCCTTTTTCCAACCCGACGGTTTTTGTTCTTCAGAAAGGCCGACCGAACTTTCGCCCTTAACTGTCGCCCATCTTTCCGGAAGCGCCGCAGATATTCCTCTTTCCAACCCGACGGTTTTTGTCCTTCAGAAGGGCAGACCGAAACTTCGGTCTTAACTGTCGCCCATCTTTCCGGAAACGCCGCGGATATTCCTTTTTCCAACCTGACAGTTTTTGTCGTCAGAAGGGCAGACTGAAACTTCCGTCTTAACTGTCGCCCATCTTTCCGGAAGGGCCAAAGATATTCCTTTTTCCAACCCGACTGTTTTTGTTCTTCAGAAAGGCAGACCGAAACTTCGGCTTTAAATGTCCCCCATCTTTCCGGAAGGGCCTCGGCTATTTCTTTTGAAAATCCAACGGTTTTTATCCTTCAGAAGGGCAGACCGAAACTTCAGCCTTAACTGTGGCCCATCTTTCCGGAAGGGCCTCGGCTATTCCTTTTGAAAACCCGACGGTTTTTTGTTCTTCAGAAAGGCAGATCAAACTTTCACCCTTAACTGTCGCCCATCTTTCCAGAAGCGCCGCAGATATTCCTTTTTCCAACCCGACGGTTTCTGTCCTTCCGAAGGGCAGACTGAAACTTCGGTCTTACCTGTCGCCCATCTTTCCGGAAACGCCGCAGATATTCCTTTTTCCAACCCGATTGTTTTTGTTCTTCAGAAAGGCAGACCGAAACTTCGCCCGTAACTGTGGCCCATCTTTCCGGAAGGGCCTCGGATATTCCTTTTTCCAACCCGATTGTTTTTGTTCTTCAGAAAGGCAGACCGAAACTTCGCCCGTAACTGTGGCCCATCTTTCCGGAAGGGCCTTGGATATTCCTTTTTCCAACCCGATGGTTTTTGTCCTTCAGAAGGGCAGACTGAAACTTCGGTCTTAACTGTCGCCCATCTTTCCGGAAGCGCCACAGATATTCCTTTTTCCAACCCTAAGGCTTTTGTCCTTCAGAAGGGCAGACTGAAACTTCGGTCTTAACTGTCGCCCATCTTTCCGGAAACGCCACAGATATTCCTTTTTCCAACCTGACGGTTTTTGTCCTTCAGAAGGGCAGACTGAAACTTCGGTCTTAACTGTCGCCCATCTTTCCGGAAATGCCGCAGAAATTCCTTTCTCCAACCCGACGGTTTTTGTCCTTCAGAAGGGCAGACCGAAACTTTGCCCTTAACTGTGGCCCATCTTTCCAGAAACGCCGCAGATATTCCTTTTTCCAACCTGACGGTTTTTGTCCTTCAGAAGGGCAGACTGAAACTTCGGTCTTAACTGTCGCCCATCTTTCCGGAAGGGCCTCGGCTATTCCTTTTTCCAACCCGACGGCTTTTGTCCTTCAGAACGGGAGACCGAAACTTCGGCCTTAACTGTGGCCCATCTTTCCGGAAGGGCCTCGGCTATTCCTTTTGAAAACCCGATGGTTTTAGTTCTTCGGAAAGGCAGACCGAACCTTCGCCCTCAACTGTCGCCCATCTTTCTGGAAGTTGCCGAGCGGATTCCCCCGAAAGGCCTGGCCGCCCAAAACCCTGAGCTCCGCGCTCCGCTCACCGGGAAATCCGGTCAATCCGGCGCACGGCGGTAGCTACATCGGTGGATGAGGTAGGCGCCCCCAGAATATCCGCGTTTCCGGTCGCGAGTCCCAGGAGGGGAGTTCACCGTCGAAGTATTTCACCGTCGACCCATTTCACCGTCTATAGGGCCTGGTTTCTTTTCCGTTTTGGGCGAGGGAGCGTTCCCGGGCCTCTCCTCTAGATCCGGCCCGCAGCCAAATACAGAGGATCGGGAGCCATTCTTCGTTTCCCCCCCCCCGGCAGGTGTGCGCCTGTTAGATTTCCAACGTCACTGGTTTAAAAGAGGCCCGGGAAATCGGCCGTTCCCAAAGGAAAAGGGGATAACGAGAGTCCCAGGGCAAGCAGGTCGGGAGTTATCCCGGGTTCGGTCACGGATCTTTTCCGCCCTTCCCTGAAGAGGCCGGCCGGGAGCGAAAGGGACGGCGAGTTTCTTCAGGCCGGTCGAGCTGAGGCGGCGGGATTTAATAGACTCCCGGTTGGCCTTTTCCGACTCCACGAGGCGAGGCGTCCTGAAAGGACCTTAGAAGGGGCGGGAGGCTCGGCTTCGGATCCGACGGCGAGGCCCTTCCGTTGCTGTTTTCGGATGAACGTCTCCAACGGGGAGCGAGACCAACCGATACAAGAAGACAGTCGACTCTGAAGCGTTGATGAGTTAGCCCTTCAAAATACAGTACGGTCAAAAATTCGGTTTCCCCGCACCTGACGTGACCCGAAAGCAAACGCGGCAATGAAATCTTCAGGATCCTTTATTTAAAGGCCCTCTGGGGCCCGTGGGGGTCTCCCGCCCCGATAAAAACGCCGTCATCCCAACGGGAGCGACTGAAAAAAGGGGACGGACGAGGTTAATCGGAAAATCGGACGGAAGAGGCTGGGGAATTGGGCCTCCGCACGCCCCGTAACAGGTCGCTAAAAACGACTTTTCTCCTTGACCTAGCCCTCGGCATCCGCGGCCGAAGGGGAGCCCTCCCGGCGCTCGCCGCCGAACTCGAAACACGAAATTCATCCCGAAGTCCCGAGTTCTCTTTCGATCACCCTTTTTTTGTTGTTTTTCAAAAAGGGGTAAAAGAAAGTTGATTCCAGCGGGAAAACTTCGTGGATCTGCCTTCGCTTTAATACGTAAAAACCTCGCTTTCGGAGGCCTGGCTTGTTCATTCCCGGGAAACGTCGGGCCCGGGGGGGGGGGGGGCATTTCTTAAAAACGGACGCCTTTCGGCTCTCCCGCTCCTTCGGAACGAGGAGGTAAGGGATGGGGATGTACAGTTCCTCGGGATTTTGTGCCCTTTGGGGATGGGGTGGGAAAGAAAATCCACCCGACGAACGGTAGGAAACGTCGGCGGCGGGTTCGACGTCGACGGCCAAGCGGTCCCCTCTGGCTCGCGCGAGGGAGTCTGGGCATCCCGTCGGTGGGGGGGCTGATCCGATTTTATATTTACGGAAAAGGAGGCAACGGGAAAGGGACGGGAAGAGGGGCGCGGGGGGGGAGGATTGCGTCTGGTGCCGAATCTTCTCCGGGAGGACTCGATAAATACCGCCGTCTCGCGTCCGTCGGCCGGCGTCGTTATACCATGTTGTTGCTTTCGCCGACTTTATCCACGAGCTGCGGAGGAGAGGGAGGGGGAGGCGGGGAGGTGAGCCGGGCCGCCGGAATACGACAGGGAATGGGACCGGGAATGACCCCCTCGCGTCCCGCCCGGGGGCCTCCGGACGCATCCGGAGGTTTGGAAATGAAAGGTCCGGACGAAACGGGGCTGCCGCGTGGGAGCGACGCGATGGGGAAAGCGATGGAAAAAAGACTCGGGGACCGGGGGACGGGCTCAGACGTCGGGGACGCATGCATCGAGCGCTCAGTCCAGTGCTCTGCACACGGTAGGGCGCTCAATAAATACGGCTGGATGAATGAAGGAACCGACCGATGCCACTGACCAGCGCTGTGGATTCTCCTCTGAGCCTATGTAGTCTTTGAACAAACAGATTTAAGATCAATCAATCAATCAATCCATCTCTAACCATAATAATAATAACGATGGCATTTGTTAAGCGCTTACTATGTGCAAAGCACTGTTCTAAGCGCTGGGCGGGGGGGATACAAGGTGATCAGGTTGCCCCGCGTGGGGCTCGCCGTCATCACTCCCATTTTACAGATGAGGTAACTGAGGCTCCGAGAAGTGAAGCGACTTGCCCAAGGTCACACAGCAGACATGTGGGGGAGCCGGGATTCGAACCCATGACCTCTGACTCCAAAGCCCGGGCTCTTTCCACTGAGCCACGCTGCTTCTCTAAGCAATCTCAAGGCGGCAGGGAGTCTATCGTTGTATCGTCCTCTCCCGAGCGCTTAGTACAGCGTGCCGTGCGCGGGAAGCGCTCACTAAACACGACCGAACGGATGGCTCGATCCATCGTACTTATTGAGCGCTTGCTGCGGGCGGGGCGCTGTACTAGGCGCTTGGGAGAGTACAAGACGACGATAAACAGACACACTCCCGCCCCACGAGGATGAGCGTTTGCTTCGTGGATAGAGCCCGGGCCTGGGTTCTAATCCCGGCTCCGCCACTTGTTAGCTGTGTGACTTTGGGCAAGCCACTTCACTTCTCTGGGCCTCAGTTCCCTCATCTGGGAAATGGGGATGAAGACCGGGAGCCCCACGGGGGACAACCTGATCACCTTGGATCTCCCCCGGCGCTTACAACAGTGCTTGGCACATAGTAAGCGCTTAACAAGTACCACGATTAACAGTGCTTTGCACCTAGTAAGCGCTTAATAAATGCCATTATTATTATTATTATTATTATTATTATTATTATGAATAAGGAGCTTCCTTGACCAAGTTATGATATAGGAGTTGGGACCAACCTCTGGCTAGCAGGTTCATTCATCATCATCATCATCATCAATCGTATTTATTGAGCACTTACTATGTGCAGAGCACTGCACTAAGCGCTTGGGAAGTACAAATTGGCAACATATAGAGACAGTCCCTACCCAACAGTGGGCTCACAGTCTAAAAGGGGGAGACAGAGAATAAAACCAAACATACTAACAAAATAAAATAAACAGAATAGATATGTACAAGTAAAATAAATAAACAGAGTAATAAATCTGTACAAACATATATACATCTATACAGGTGCTGTGGGGAAGGGAAGGAGGTAAGATGGGGGGATGGAGAGGGGGACGAGGGGGAGAGGAAGGAAGGGGCTCAGTCTCATTCATTCATTCAGTCAGTGATATTTATTGAGCGCTTACTGTGTGCACAGCACTGTGCTAAGCGCTTGGGAAGTCCAAGTCGGCAACATATAGAGACGGTCCCTACCCAACAGTGGGCTCACAGTCTAGAAGTTAAGTGACTCGTCCAAAGTCACACAGCTTTGAGTGCTTACTGTGTGCACAGCACTGTACTAAGCGCTTGGGAGAGTACGATATAACAATTAACAGACACATTCCCGGCACCGAACACTGACAGAGGGACAGAAGGGTCCTTCCGGCCCAGGGTAGGAGGAGGTTTCGGGCGAGCGTTCATTCATTCAATCGTATTTATTGAGCGCTTACTGTGTGCAGAGCACTGTCCTAAGCGCTTGGGAAGTCCAAGTTGGCAACATATAGAGACGGTCCCTACCCGACAACGGGCTCACAGTCTAGAAGATTCATTCATTCATTCAATCGTATTTATTGAGTGCTTACTGTGTGCAGAGCACCGGACTAAGCGCTTGGGAAGTCCAAGTTGGCAACATAGAGAGATGGTCCCTACCCAACAATCAATCAATCAATCAATCGTATTTATTGAGCGCTTACTGTGTGCAGAGCACTGGACTAAGCGCTTGGGAAGTCCGAGTTGGCAACAGATAGAGACGGTCCCTACCCAACAGCGGGCTCACAGTCTAGAGAGGGGAGACAGACAACAAAACAAAACATATTAACAAAATAGAATAAATAGAATATGTACAAGTAAAATAAATAAATAGAGTAATAAATACATACAAACATATATACATATATACAGGTGCTGTGAGGAGGGGAAGGAGGTAAGGCGGACGGATAGGGAGGGGGAGAGGAAGGAGGGGGATAATAATTATTATTATTACTACTACTACTACTAATAATAATAACTGTAGTATTTATATTTCTAGACTGTGAGCCTGTTGTTGGGTAGGGACCGTCTCTTTATGTTGCCAACTTGTACTTCCCAAGTGCTTAGTCCAGTGCTCTGCACACAGTAAGCGCTCAATAAATACGATTAATTGATTGATTGATTGATTTGTTAGGTGTTTACTATGTGCCATACATACTTAGCACCATACTAAGCACTAGGGTGGATACAGGCAAATCAGGGTGGACACTTTCCCTGTCCCACATGGAGTTTGCCGTCTTCCCATTTTACAGATGAGAAGCTGCGTGGCTCAGTGGAAAGAGCACAGGCTTTGGAGTCAGAGGTCGTGGGTTCAAATCCCGGCTCCGCCAACTGTCAGCTGTGTGACTTTGGGCAAGTCACTTCACTTCTCTGGGCCTCAGTTCCCTCATCTGTAAATGGGGATGAAGACTGTGAGCCCATGATCTGATCACCTGATCACCTTGCATCCTCCCCAGCTCTTAGAACAGTGCTTTGCACATAGTAAGCGCTTAATACCAAAATTATTATTATTATTATTAAGCAGCATGGCTTAGTGGAAAGAGCACAGGCTTTGGAGTCAGAGGTCATGGGTTCAAATCCCGGCTCCGCTGTCAGCTGTGTGACTTTGGGCAAGTCACTTTATTCATTCATTCATTCAACCGTATTTATTGAGCGCTTACAGTGTGCAGAGCACTGGACTAAGCGCTTGGGAAGTACAAGTTGGCAACGTATAGAGAGGGTCCCTACCCAACAGGGGGCTCACAGTCTAGAAGGACTTAATTTCTCCGGGCCTCAGTGACCTCATCTGTAAATGGGGATGAAGACTGTGAGCTCCCCGTGGGACAACCTGATCACCTTGCATCCTCCCCGGCGCTTAGAACGGTGCTTTGCACATAGTAAGCGCTTAATAAATGCCATCATCATCATCATTATTATTATTATTATGAAGCAACTGAGTCAGGGGGAAGTGGAGTCACTTGCCCAAGGCCACACGGCAAACAGTACCCGTGACCTTCGGAATCCCAGGCCCATGCTCTATCAATTAGGCCATGCTGCCTCCGTTTATAAATCCGTAATTTTGGAGGGAAAGCTATTTGGAAAGGGCCAGGGAGGAGGTATAAAGCAGCCGAAATTCCCAGGGAAGAGATGTTATAGGATCCCCAAAGGGAAATAATCAAGAACAACTTGACGCAGAAAGTTCAGGGTTCTTTACTTCATTGGTTTCACTGAATAATAATAATAATGATGATGATGATGGCATTCATTAAGCGCTTACTATGTGCAAAGCCCTGTTCTAAGCGCTGGGGAGGTTACGGGGTGATCAGGTTGTCCCACGGGGGGCTCACAGTCTTTATCCCCATTTTCCAGATGAGGGAACTGAGGGCCAGAGAAGTGAAGTGAGTTGCCCAAAGTCACCCAGAGACAATTGGCCGAGCCGGGATTATTAAATCAATCAATCAATCAATCAATCGCATTTATTGAGCGCTTACTGTGTGCAGAGCACTGGACTAAGCGCTTGGGAAGTCCAAGTTGGCAACATCTAGAGACGGTCCCTACCCAACAGCGGGCTCACTGTCTAGAAGGGGGAGACACAGAACAAAACAAAACAGATTAACCAAATAAAATAGAGTAGATATGTACAAGTAAAATAGAGTAATTCATTCATTCAATCGTATTTATTGAGTGCTTACTGTGTGCAGAGCACTGGACTAAGCGCTTGGGAAGTCCAAGTTAGCAACATCTAGAGACGGGCCCTACCCAACAGCAGGCTCACAGTCTAGAAGGGGGGAGACAGACGACAAAACAAAACACATTAACCAAATAAAATAAATAGAATAGATATGTACAAGTAAAATAAATAGAGTAATTCATTCATTCATTCAACCGTATTTATTGAGCGCTTACTGTGTGCAGAGCACTGAACTAAGCACTTGGGAAGTCCAAGTTGGCAACATCTAGAGACGGGCCCTACCCAACAGCGGGCTCACAGTCTAGAAGGGGGGAGACAGACGACAAAACAAAACATATTAACCAAATAAAATCAATAGGATAAATAGATTCGAACCCATGACCTCTGACTTCAAATCCGGGCTCTTTCCACTGAGCCACGCTGCTTCTCTTGATGCTCATGAAGCTCATGATGCTCGCAAACAGGTTCGCGTCGCCCCCATCCTAAAAAAAAGTGGCTTCCCTCCCGTTATCCCCCCCATCGCCCGCTGACTGTTCCTCTCCAGACTCCTTGCACGAGTTGTCTACACCAATGCCTCTCAATTAATCAATCAATCGTATTCATTGAGCGCTTACTGTGTGCAGAGCACTGGACTAAGCGCTTGGGAAGTACAAGTTGGCACTCCGCCCCCTCACCGAAAGGGCCCTCTCAAAATAATAATAATAATAATAATAATGGCATTTATAAAGCGCGTACTATGTGCAAAGCCCTGTTCTAAGCGCTGGGGAGGTTACAAGGTGATCAGGTTGTCCCACGGAGGGCTCCCAGTCCCCATCCCCATTTTCCAGATGAGGGAACTGAGGCCCAGAGAAGTGAAGTGACTTGCCCAAAGTCACCCAGCTGACAAGTGGGGGAGCCGGGATTTGAACCCACAACCTCGGACTCCAAAGCCCGGGCTCTTTCCACTGAGCCACGAAAGGCACCAGTGATCTGCTTCTTGCCAAATCCAAGGGCTCCCACTCCTTCCTCATCCTCCTCCACCTCTCCTCAGCTGCCTTCGACCGTCTCTATATGTTGCTAATATATTACTCTATTTGTTTATTTTATTTTATTTATTTATGTCTCCCCCTTCTAGATGGTGAGCCCGCTGTTGGGTAGGGACCGTCTCTAGATGTTGCTAATATATTACTCTATTTGTTTATTTATTTCATTTTATTTATTTATGTCTCCCCCTTCTAGACTGCGAGCCCACTGCTGGGTAGGGACTGCCTCTATATGTTGCTAATATATCACTCTATTTATTTATTTATTTTATTTTATTTTATTTATTTACATCTCCCCCTTCTAGACTGCGAGCCCGCTGTTGGGTAGGGACCGTCTCTAGATGTTGCTATTACTCTATTTATTTATTTATTTTATTCATTTACGTCTCCCGCTTCCAGACTGTGAGCCCACTGTTGGGTAGGGACCGTCTCTATATGTTGCTAATATATTACTCTATTTATTTATTTTATTTTATTTATTTACGTCTCCACCTTCTAGACTGCGAGCCCGCTGTTGGGTAGGGCCCGTCTCTAGATGTTGTTAATATATTACTCTATTTATTTATTTATTTATTTTATTTACGTCTCCCCCTTCTAGACTGTGAGCCCGCTGTTGGGTAGGGACCGTCTCTAGATGTTGCTAATATATTACTCTATTTATTTTATTTTATTTATTTACGTCTCCCCCTTCTAGACTGCAAGCCCGCTGTTGGGTAGGGACCGTCTCTATATGTTGCTAATTTACTAGTCTATATATTTATTTATTTTATTTTATTTATTTATGTCTCCCCCTTCTAGACTGCGAGCCAACTGTTGGGTAGGGACTGTCTCTATATGTTGCTAATATATCACTTTATTTATTTATTTATTTTATTTATTTATGTCTCCCCCTTCTAGACTGCGAGCCCGCTGTTGGGTAGGGACCATCTCTAGATGTTGCTAATATATTACTCTATTTATTTATTTATTTTATTTTATTTATTTATGTCTCCCCCCTCGAGACTGTGAGCCCACTGTTGGGGAGGGACCGTCTCTAGATGTTGCTAATATATCACTCTATTTATTTATTTATTTTATTTCATTTATTTACGTTTCCCCTTTCTAGACTGCTAGCCCGCTGTTGGGTAGGGACCGTCTCTAGATGTTGCTAATATACTACTCTATTTATTTATTTATATTATTTTATTTATTTACATCTCCCCCTTCTAGACTGTGAGCCCGCTGCTGGGTAGGGCCCGTCTCTAGATGTTGCTAATATATCACTCTATTTATTTATTTGCTTTATTTTATTTACATCTCCCCCTTCTAGACTGCGAGCATGCTGTTGGGTAGGGACCATCTCTAGATGTTGCTATTACTCTATTTATATTATTTTATTTATTTACGTCTCCCCCTTCTTGACTGTGAGCCCGCTGTTGGGTAGGGACTGTCTCTATATGTTGCTAATATATTACTCCATTTATTTATTTTATTTTATTTATTTATGTCTCCCCCTTCTAGACGGTGAGCCGGCTGTTGGGTAGGGACTGTCTCTAGATGTTGCTAATATCATCAATCGTATTTATTGAGCGCTTAGTATGTGCAGAGCACTGTACTAAGCGCTTGGAAAGTACAAATTGGCAACATATAGAGACAGTCCCTACCCAACAGTGGGCTCACAGTCTATTACTCTATTTATTTTATTTTATTTATTTATGTCTCCCCCTTCTAGACTGTGAGCCCGCTGTTGGGTAGGGACTGTCTCTATATGTTGCTAATATACTACTCTATTTATTTACTTATTTTATTTTATTTATTTATGTCTCCCCCTTCTAGACGGTGAGCCCGCTGTTGGGTAAGGACCGTCTCCAGATGTTGCTAATATATTACTCTATTTATTTATTTTATTTTATTTGTTTACATCTCCCCCTTCTAGATTGTGAGCCCGCTGTTGGGTAGGGACCATCTCTAGATGTTTTATATAACTTAAAGATCTAATAATGTTGCTATTTGTTAAGCGCTTACTGTATACCAAGCACTGTTCTAAGCGCTGGAGTGGATACAAGGTGATCAGGTTGCCCCCCGTGGGGCTCACCGTCTTCATCCCCATTTTCCAGATGAGGGAACTGAGGCTCAGAGAAGTGAAGTGACTTGCCCAAGGTCACACAGCAGACGAGTGGCAGAGCGGGGATTAGAACCCACGACCTCTGACTCCCAAGCCCGGGCTCTTTCCACTGAGCCACGCTGCTCGATACACAAGGATACGTACACAAGTGCTGTGGGGTTTGGGGGTGAGGCGAATATCATCATCATCATCATCAATCGTATTTATTGAGCGCTTACTATGTGCAGAGCACTGTACTAAGCGCTTGGGAAGTACAAATTGGCAACATATAGATACAGTCCCTACCCAACAGTGGGCTCACAGTTTAGAAGTCTAGACTGAAGTGCTTCGGCGATTCGGAAGGCTGAGTGAGCGGAGGGAAAAAAGACAGCTTAATCGGGGAAGCCCTCTTGGAGGAGATAATAATAACAATAATGGCATTTATTAAGCGCTTACTATCAATCAATCAATCAATCATATTTATTGAGCGCTTACTGTGTGCAGAGCACTGTACTAAGCGCTTGGGAAGTCCAAGTTGGCAACATCTAGAGACGGTCCCTACCCAACAGTGGGCTCACAGTCTAGAAGGGGGAGACAGACAACAAAACCAAATATATTAACAAAATAAACAGAATAGAATAGATATGCACAAGTAAAATAAATCAATAGAGTAATAAATACGTGCATACATATATACATATATACAGGTGCTGTGGGGAAGGGAAGGAAGGGGCTCAAAGCACTGTTCTAAGCGCTGGGGAGGTTACAAAGTGATCAGGTTGTCCCACGGGAGGCTCACGGTCTTCATTCCCATTTTCCAGATGAGGGAACCGAGGCCCGGAGAAGTGAGGTGACTTGCCCCAAGTCACCCAGCTGGCAATTGGCGGAGCCGGGATTTGAACCCATGACCGCTTTCCCCTGAGCCACGCGGCTTCTCGTGATCTTAGTAATGCCTATGGGGTGGAGAGAGTCATGGTTTGCTGACTTACCCCCTCCTTCCTCACCCGGATACTTTCCTCCTCTCAAGCCAGCCTTCTCCCTGGGCCTCCATCTCGCCCATCCCGCCTCCGGCCCGGAATGCCCTCCTTCCTCAAATCCCACAGACGACGACGACTCTCCCCACCTTCCAAACCTTACTGAAAGCCCATCTCCTCTCAGAGGCCTTCCCAGACTGCACCCTCCGTTCCTCTTCTCCCACTCCCTTCTGCCTCGCCCTTTATGGTATTTGCTTTGTAGCTTTAATTCCATATAGCTTTAATTCCATATAGCTTTAATTCATGTGGCTTTAATTCCACGTGGCTTTAATTCCACGTGGCTTTAATTCCACATGGCTTTAATTCCATGTGGCTTTAGTCCGATGTGGCTTTAAATGTATGTGGCTTTAGTTCTATGTGGCTTTAGTTCTATGTAGCTTTAATTCAATATAGCTTTAGTTCTATGTAGCTTTAAATGTATGTGGCTTTAATTCTATGTAGCTTTAGTTCTATGTGGCTTTAGCTCTATGTGGCTTTAAATGTATGTGGCTTTAATGCCACGTGGCTTTAGTTCTATGTGGCTTTAGTTCTATGTGGCTTTAATTCAATGCAGTTTTAGTTCTATGTAGCTTTAAATGCATGTGGCTTTAATTCTATGTAGCTTTAATTCTATGTGGCTTTAGTTCTATGTGGCTTTAGTTCTATGTGGCTTTAAATGCATGTGGCTTTAGTTCTATGTGGCTTTAATTCTATGTAGCTTTAATTCAATGTAGTTTTAGTTCTATGTAGCTTTAAATGTATGTGGCTTTAGTTCTGTGTGGCTTTAGTTCTATGTGGCTTTAGTTCTATGTAGCTTTAGTTCTATGTAGCTTTAGTTCTATGTGGCTTTAGCTGTATGTGGCTTTAGTTGTATGTGGCTTTAATTCAATGTGGCTTTAGTTGTATGTGGCTTTAATTCAATGTGGCTTTAGTTCTATGTGGCTTTAATTCAATGTGGCTTTAGTTCTACGTAGCTTTAATTCACTGTGGCTTTAATTCTAGGTGGCTTTAATTCTACGCGGCTTTAGTTCCATGTGGCTTTAGTTCTATGTGGCTTTAATTCAATGTAGCTTTAGTTGTATGTAGCCTTAGTTGAATGTAGCTTTAATTTTATGTGGCTTTAATTCTATGTGGCTTTAGTTCTATGTGGCTTTAATTCAATGTAGCTTTAGTTCTGTGTAGATTTAATTCAATGTAGCTTTAGGTCTGTGTAGATTTAATTCAATGTAGCTTTAGTTCTATGTAGATTTAATTCAATGTAGCTTTAGTTGTACGTAGCTTTAGTTGTATGTAGCTTTAATTCTATGTGGTTTTAGTTCTATATGGCTTTAGTTCTGTGTGGCTTTAATTCAGTGTAGCTTTAGTTCTATGTAGCTTTAGTTGTATGTAGCTTTAATTCTCTGTGGCTTTAATTCTCCGCGGCTTTAATTCTCCGCGGCTTTAACTCTACGTGGCTTTAATTCTTCGCAGCTTTAATTCTACGCGGCTTTAATTCTACGCGGCTTTAGTTCCATGTGGCTTTAGTTCTATGTGGCTTTAATTCTATGTGGCTTTAATTCTATGTAGCTTTAATTCAATGTAGTTTTAGTTCTATGTAGCTTTAAATGTATGTGGCTTTAGTTCTCTGTGGCTTTAGTTCTATGTACCTTTAATTCAATGTAGCTTTAGTTCCATGTAGCTTTAGTTCTATGTGGCTTTAGCTGTATGTGGCTCCAGTTGTATGTGGCTTTAGTTGTATGTGGCTTTAATTCAATGTGGCTTTAGTTCTACCTGGCTTTAATTCTATGCGGCTTTAGTTCTATGTGGCTTTAATTCAATGTGGCTTTAGTTCTACGTAGCTTTAATTCTATGGGGCTTTAATTCACTGTGGCTTTAATTCTACGCGGCTTTAATTCTTTGCGGCTTTAATTCCATGCGGCTTTAGTTCCACGCGGCTTTAGTTCCACGTAGCCTTAGTTACACATGGCTTTAGTTCTACGTGGCTTTAGTTCTATGTAGCTTTAATTCAATGTAGCTTTAGTTCTATGTAGCTTTAGTTCTATGTAGCTTTAGTTGTATGTAGCTTTAATTCTATGTGGCTTTAGTTCTATGTGGCTTTAGTTCCATGTGGCTTTAATTCAATGTAGCTTTAGTTCTATGTAGATTTAATTCAATGTAGCTTCAGTTGTACGTAGCTTAAGTTGTATGTAGCTTTAATTCTATGTGGCTTTAGTTCTATGTGGTTTTAGTTCTATATGGCTTTAGTTCTGTGTGGCTTTAATTCAGTGTAGCTTTAGTTCTGTGTAGCTTTAGTTCTATGTAGCTTTAGTTCTCCGTGGCTTTAATTCTCCGC
Source organism: Tachyglossus aculeatus (assembly GCF_015852505.1). Classification (NCBI taxonomy): domain Eukaryota; kingdom Metazoa; phylum Chordata; class Mammalia; order Monotremata; family Tachyglossidae; genus Tachyglossus; species Tachyglossus aculeatus. The sequence goes on from NC_052067.1 coordinate 170,696,465, forward strand.
GGCTTTAATTCTCCGCGCCTTTAACTCTACGTGGCTTTAATTCTTCGCGGCTTTAATTCTACGCGGCTTTAATTCTACGTGGCTTTAATTCTACGCAGCTTTAGTTCCATGTGGCTTTAGTTCCATGTGGCTTTAGTTCTATGTGGCTTTAATTCTATATGGCTTTAATTCTATGTAGCTTTAATTCAATGTAGCTTTAAATGTATGTGGCTTTAGTTCTATGTGGCTTTAGTTCTATGTGGCTTTAATTCAATGTAGCTTTAGTTCTATGTGGCTTTAGCTGTATGTGGCTCTAGTTGTATGTGGCTTTAATTCAATGTGGCTTTAATTCGATGTGGCTTTAGTTCTATGTGGCTTGAGTTCTATGTAGCTTTAATTCTATGTGGCTTTAGTTTTATGTGGCTTTAATTCAATGTGGCTTTAGTTCTACGTAGCTTTAATTCTATGCGGCTTTAATTCACTGTGGCTTTAATTCTACGCGGCTTTAATTCTTCGCGGCTTTAATAACACGCGGTTTTAATTCCACGCGGCTTTAGTTCCACGCGGCTTTAGTTCTACATGGCTTTAGTTCTATATAGCTTTAATTCAATGTAGCTTTAGTTCTATGCAGCTTTAGTTGTCTGTAGCTTTAATTCTATGTGACTTTAGTTCTATGTGGCTTTCGTTCTATGTGGCTTTAATTCAATGTAGCTTTAATTCTATGTAGATTTAATTCAATGTAGCTTTAGTTGTATGGAGCTTTAGTTCTATGTAGCTTTAGTTGTATGTAGCTTTAATTCTATGTGGCTTTAGTTCTATGTGGTTTTAGTTCTGTGTGGCTTTAATTCAGTGTAGCTTTAGTTCTGTGTAGCTTTAGTTGTACGTAGCTTTAATTCTCCGCGGCTTTAACTCTACGCGGCTTTAATTCTTCGTGGCTTATCATTATTATTACTATTAATACTAACAATCAACAATCAATGATTATTAATAATTATTATAATAACACAATAATTAATTAATATTAATATCAAATATTAATTAATTAATATTAATATTGAATATTAATTAATTAATATTGATATTGATATTATTGTTAGCACAGTAAGCGCTCAATAAATGCGAATGAATGAATGAATGAATGACCTCGGACTCCCAAGCCCAGGTTCTTGCCACTAATAATAATAATAATGACGTTTGTTACGCGCTTACTATGTGCCAAGCACTGGTCTAAGCACTGGGGGAGATACAAGGTAATCAGGTTGTCCCCCATGGGGCTCACAGTCTTCATCCCCATTTTCCAGATGAGGTCACTGAGGCACAGGGAAGGGGAGCGACTTGCCCAAGGTCACACAGCTGACAAGTGGCGGAGCCAGGATTAGAACCCATGACCTTGGACTCCAAAGCCCAGGCTCTTGCCACTAATAATAATAATCATGATGATTGATTAATTGATTGATCTATTTATTTTATTTTGTTAATATGTTTCGTTTTGTCGTCCGTCTCCCCCTTCTAGACTGTGAGCCCGTTGTTGGGTAGGGATTGTCTCCCTCTGTTGCCGAATTGGACTTTCCAAGCGCTAGATGAATAAATAGAATTATAGCTGTATGCGCGTCGTTAGAGCGCTCAATACATACGATTGAATGAATGAAAGAATGAATGGTCTCCCTCTGTTGCTGAATTGGACTTTCCAAGCGCTAGATGAATAAACAGAATCACAACTATATGTGCATCGTTAGAGCGCTCAATAAATACTATTGAATGAATGAATGAATTGTCTCCCTCTGTTGCCAAATTGGACTTTCCAAGCGCTAGATAAATAAATAGAATTATAGCTATACGCACATCGTTCGAGCGCTCAATAAATATGATTGAATGAATGAATGAATGAATGAATGGATGAATGGTCTCCCTCTGTTGCCGAAATGGACTTTCCAAGCGCTAGATGAATAAATAGAATGACAACTATATGTGCATCGTTAGAGCACTCAATAAATACAATTGAATGAATGAATGAATGGTCTCCCTCTGTTGCCGAACTGGACTTTCCAAGTGCTAGATAAATAAATAGAATTATAGCTATATGCACACCGTTAGAGCGCTCAATAAATACGATTGAATGAATGAATGAATGAATGGTCTCCCTCTGTTGCCGAATTGGACTTTCCAAGCGCTAGATAAATAAATAGAATTATAGCTATATGCACATCGTTAGACCACTCAATAAATACGATTGAATACATATCTATTCTATTTATTTTATTTTGTTAGTATGTTTGGTTTTGTTCTCTGTCTCCCCCTTTTAGACTGTGAGCCCACTGTTGGGTAGGGACCGTCTCTATATGTTGCCGACTTGTACTTCCCAAGCGCTTAGTACAGTGCTCTGCACACAGTAAGCGCTCAATAAATACGATTGATGATGATGATGATGATGATGAATGAATGAATGAATGGTCTCCCTCTGTTGCCAAATTAGACTTTCCAAGCGCTAGATAAATAAATAGAATTATAGCTATATGCACATCATTAGAGCGCTCAATAAATACGATTGAATGAATGAATGAATGAATGAATGGTCTCCCTCTGTTGCCGAATTGGACTTTCCAAGCGCTAGATAAATAAATAGAATTATAACTATATGTGCATCGTTAGAGCGCTCAATAAATACGATTGAATGAATGAATGAATTGTCTCCCTCTGTTGCCAAATTAGACTTTCGAAGCGCTAGATAAATAAATAGAATTATAGCTATATGCACATCGTTAGAGCGCTCAATAAATACGATTGAATGAATGAATGAATGAATGAATGGTCTCCCTCTGTTGCTGAATTGGCCTTTCCAAGCGCTAGATGAATAAATAGAATTATAGCTATATGCACATCGTTAGAGCGCTCAATAAATACGATTGAATGAATGAATGAATGAATGGATTCCCTCTGTTGCCGAATTGGACTTTCCAAGCGCTAGATGAATAAATAGAATTATAGCTATATGTGCATCGTTAGAGCGCTCAATAAATACGATTGAATGAATGAATGAATGGTCTCCCTCTGTTGCCGAATTGGACTTTCCAAGCGCTAGATGAATAAATAGAATTATAGCTATATGCACACCGTTAGAGCGCTCAATAAATACGATTGAATGAATGAATGAATGAATGGTCTCCCTCTGTTGCCAAACTGGACTTTCCAAGCGCTAGATAAATAAATAGAATTATAGCTATATGCACGTCGTTAGAGCGCTCAATAAATACGATTGAATACATATCTATTCTATTTATTTTATTTTGTTAGTATGTTTGGTTTTGTTCTCTGTCTGCCCCTTTTAGACTGTTAGCCCACTGTTGGGTAGGGACTGTCTCTCTATGTTGCCGACTTCGACTTCCCAAGCGCTTAGTACAGTGCTCTGCACACAGTAAGTGCTCAATAAATACGATTGATGATGATGATGACGATGAATGAATGAATTGTCTCCCCTGATGCCAAATTGGACTTTCCAAGCGCTAGATGAATAAATAGAATTATAGCTGTATGCGCATCGTTAGAGCGCTCAATAAATACGATTGAATGAATGAATGAACTGTCTCTCTCTGTTGCTAAATTGGACTTTCCAAGTGCTAGATAAATAAATAGAATCATAGCTATATGCACATCGTTAGAGCGCTCAATAAATGCGATTGAATGAATGAATGAATGGTCTCCCTCTGTTGCCAAAGTGGACTTTCCAAGCGCTAGATAAATAAATAGAATTACAGCTATATGCACATCATTAGAGCGCTCAATAAATACGACTGAATGAATGAATGAATGAATGGTCTCCCTCTGTTGCCAAATTGGTCTTTCCAAGCGCTAGACAAATAAATAGAATTATAGCTACATGCACATTGTTAGAGCACTCAATAAATGCGATTGAATGAATGAATGAATGAATGGTCTCCCTCTGTTGCCGAATTGGACTTTCCAAGCGCTAGATGAATAAATAGAATTATAGCTATATGCACATCGTTAGAGCACTCAATAAATATGATTGAATGAATGAATGAATGCATTGTCTCCCTCTGTTGCCAAATTGGACTTTCCAAGCGCTAGATAAATAAATAGAATTATAGCTATATGCACATCATTAGAGCGCTCAATAAATATGATTGAATACATATCTATTCTATTTATTTTATTTTGTTAGCATGTTTGGTTTTGTTCTCTGTCTCCCCCTTTTAGACTGTGAGCCCACTGTTGGGTGGGGACTGTCTCTATATGTTGCCAACTTGTACTTCCCAAGCGCTTAATACAGTGCTCTGCACACAGTAAGCGCTCAATACGATTGATGATGATGATGAATGAATGAATGAATTGTCTCCCTCTGCTGCCACATTGGACTTTCCAAGCGCTAGATGAATAAATAGAATTATAAGTATAGGCACATTGTTAGAGCGTTCAATAAATACGATTGAATGAATGAATGAATGAATGGTCTCCCTCTGTTGCCAAATTGGACTTTCCAAGCGCTAGATGAATAGAATTATAACTATATGTGCATCGTTAGAGCGCTCAATAAATACGATTGAATGAATGAATGAATTGTCTCCCTCTGTTGCCAAATTAGACTTTCCAAGCGCTAGATAAATAAATAGAATTATAGCTATATGCACATCGTTAGAGCGCTCAATAAATACGATTGAATGAATGAATGAATGGTCTCCCTCTGTTGCCGAATTGGACTTTCCAAGCGCTAGATAAATGAATAGAATTATAGCTATATGCACATCGTTACAGCGCTCAATAAATACGATTGAATACATATTCATTCTATTTATTTTATTTTGTTAGTATGCTTGGTTTTGTTCTCTGTCTCCCCCTATTAGACTGTTAGCCTACTGTTGGGTAGGGACTGTCTCTATATGTTGCCGACTTGTACTTCCCAAGCGCTTAGTACAGTGCTCTGCACACAGTAAGCGCTCAATAAATACGATTGATGATGATGATGATGATGATGATGATGAATGAATGAATGAATGGTCTCCCTCTGTTGCCGAATTGGACTTTCCAAGCACTAGATGAATAAATAGAATTAGAGCTATATGCACATTGTTAGAGCGCTCAATAAATACGATCGAATGAATGAATGGTCTCCCTCTGTTGCCGAATTGGACTTTCCAAACGCTAGATGAATAAATAGAATTATAACTATATGTGCATCATTAGAGCGCTCAATAAATACGATTGAATGAATGAATGAATTGTCTCCCTCTGTTGCCAAATTAGACTTTCGAAGCGCTAGATAAATAAATAGAATTATAGCTATATGCACATTGTTAGAGCGCTCAATAAATACGATTGAATGAATGAATGAATGAATGAATGAATGGTCTCCCTCTGTTGCTGAATTGGACTTTCCAAGCGCTAGATGAATAAATAGAATTATAGCTATATGCACATCGTTAGAGCGCTCAATAAATACGATTGAATGAATGAATGAATGAATGGATGAATGGTCTCCCTCTGTTGCCGAATTGGACTTTCCAAGCGCTAGATGAATAAATAGAATTATAAGTATATGCACATTGTTAGAGTGCTCAATAAATACGATTGAATGAATGAATGAATGAATGAATGGCCTCCCTCTGTTGCCAAATTGGACTTTCCAAGCGCTAGATAAATAAATAGAATTATAGCTATATGCGCATCGTTAGAGCGCTCAATAAATACGATTGAATGAATGAATGAATGAGTGAATGAATGAATGAATGGTCTCCCTCTGTTGCCAAATTGGACTTTCCAAGTGCTAGATGAATAAATAGAATTATAGCTATATGCACACCGTTAGAGCGCTCAATAAATACGATTGAATGAATGAATGAATGAATGGTCTCCCTCTGTTGCCGAATTGGACGTTCCAAGCGCTTAGTCCAGTGCTCTGCACACAGTAAGCGCTCAGTAAGTACGATGGATTGATTGATTGATTGATTGATTGATTGATTGATTGATTGAAAAGCCACCCGCGCGCCTGCCGCTGACCGCTTTGCGGGAGCTCACGCTCACGTCGTCGGCCCTTAGCGTCGCGCCGGGGCGGTCAAGCGCGGCGTGTCGGGAACGCCACGTGGAAGGTTACTTACGGATCTTATTCCCGGTAAGTTCAAGAGCGATCCCAGGACGGGCACTCTTCGGATGAAGCCGATCACCACCGGGAAGAAACCCCTGCAGAAAACAGAAAGCGGCCCGTGATCTCCTTGCCCAACTCCACCCAAGGGGCGATAATCATAATCATAATCATTATCATCATAATAATAACTCCACCCAAGGGGCAATAATAATAAGTATAAATAATTACTTAATTATAAATAATCAATAACTGATAGAAATAATATACTATAATCTAATACATTACAATAATGATTAATTATTCATTCAAATTTAATTATAAATGATTATAGCATGTTCTAATATAATAATTGTTGGTGATTAATATAGATTCAACTATAAATAATAGTAATCTATTATGATGTAATGTTATGAAAACTGTTGATGATTAATATAAATTTAATTATAAATCATAATAATAATAACAATAATAATGATGAGGATGATGATGATGATGGCATTTGCTAAGCGCCCACTACTGTTCTAAGCGCTGGGGGGAATACAAGGTGATCAGGAAAGCAGTGTGGCTCAGTGGAAAGAGCCCGGGGTTTGGAGTCAGAGGGCGTGGGTTCAAATCCCGGCCCCGCCAACTGTCAGCTGGGGGGCTTTGGGCAAGTCACTTCACTTCTCTGGGCCTCAGTTCCCTCACCTGGAAAATGGGGATGAAAACTGTGAGCCCCCCCCCCCATGGGACAACCTGATCACCTTGTAACGTCCCCAGCGCTTAGAACAGTGCCTTGCACATAGTAAGCGCTTAATAAATGTCATTATTATTATTCTCTGGGCTTCAGTTCCCTCATCTGGAAAATGGGGATGAAAAGTGTGAGCGAATGAACGCTCAACAAATGCCACTCAAAAAGACAAAACCACCCGCCCGGGGGGCTCTGACGATCCATGGGACTTTAAGAGACGCTGCCATCATCATCATCATCATCATCATTACTATTATTATTATTACTATTACTATTATTATTATTATTATTGCAGCGCTCTGCTCCGCATGAGTGCTTGAGCAATGCGACTGAGAGAATGAACGCTCAATAAACGCCACTCAAAAAGACAAAGCCACCCGCCCGGGGGGCTCTGACGGACTGTGGGACTCTAAGAGACGCTGCCATCATCATTATCATTATCATCATTATTATTATTATTGCAGCACTCTATTATTACTATTATTATTGTTATTGCAGCACTCTGCGCCCCGTGAGCGCTCGAGCAATGCGACTGAGCGAATGAACGCTCAACAAACACCACTCAAAAAGACAAAACCACCCACCCGGGGGGCTCTGACGGACCGTGGGACTTTAAGAGACGCTGCCATCATCATCATCATCATCATCATCATTATTATTATTACTATTATTATTATTATTATTATTATTATTATTGCTGCACTCTGCTCCCCATGAGCGCTCGAGCAATGCGACTGAGCGAATGAACGCTCAACAAACGCCACTCAGAAAGACAAAACCACCCGCCCGAGGGGCTCTGACGGACCGTGGGACTTTAAGAGATGCTGCCATCATAATCATCATCATCATCATTATTATTATTAGTAGTAGTAGTATTATCATTATTATTACAGCGCTCTGCGCCCGGTGAGCGCTCAAGTAATGCAACTGAGCAAATGAACGCTCAACAAACGCCACTCAAAAGGACAAAGCCACCCGCCCAGGGAGCTCTGATGGATTGTGGGACTTTAAGAGACGCTGCCATCATCATCATCATTATTATTATTATTATTATCATTATTATTGCAGTGCTCTGCTCCCCATGAGTGCTCGAGCAATGCAACTGAGCGAATGAACGCTCAACAAACGCCACTCAAAAAGACAAAGCCTCCCGCCCGGGGGGCTCTGACAGACCGTGGGACTTTAAGAAACGCTGCCATTATTATTATTATTATTATTATTATTATTATTATTATTATCATTATTATCATTATTACTGCACTCTGCGCCCCGTAAGCGCTTGAGCAATGCGACTGAGCGAATGAACGCTCAACAAACGTCACTCAAAAAGACAAAGCCACCCGCCTGGGAGGTTCTGACGGACCGTGGGACTTTAAGAGACGCTGTCATTATTATTATTATTATTATTATTATTATTATTATTATCATTACTATTATTATTATTATTATCATTATTATCATTACTACTATTGCAGCGCTCTGCTCCCCATGAGCGCTCGAGCAATGAGGCTGAGTGAGTTCAACAAACGCCACTCAAAAAGACAACGCCACCTGCCCGGGGGGCTCTGATGGACCGTGGGACTTTAAGAGATGCTGCCATTATTATTATTATTATTATTATTATTATTATTATTATTGCTGCACTCTGCTCCCCATGAGCGCTCGAGCAATGCGACTGAGCGAATGAACGCTCAACAAACGCCACTCAAAAAGACAAAACCACCCGCCCAAGGGGCTCTGACGGACCGTGGGACTTTAAGAGATGCTGCCATCATAATCATCATCATCATCATTATTATTAGTAGTAGTAGTATTATCATTATTATTACAGCGCTCTGCGCCCGGTGAGCGCTCAAGTAATGCAACTGAGCAAATGAACGCTCAACAAACGCCACTCAAAAGGACAAAGCCACCCGCCCAGCGAGCTCTGATGGATTGTGGGACTTTAAGAGACGCTGCCATCATCATCATCATTATTATTATTACTATTATCATTATTATTGCAGTGCTCTGCTCCCCATGAGTGCTCGAGCAATGCGACTGAGCGAATGAACGCTCAACAAACGCCACTCAAAAGGACAAAGCCTCCCGCCCGGGGGGCTCTGACAGACCGTGGGACTTTAAGAAACGCTGCCATTATTATTATTATTATTATTATTATTATTATTATTATTATTATTATTATTATTATCATTATTACTGCACTCTGCGCCCCGTAAGCGCTTGAGCAATGCGACTGAGCGAATGAACGCTCAACAAACGTCACTCAAAAAGACAAAGCCACCCGCCTGGGAGGTTCTGACGGACCGTGGGACTTTAAGAGATGCTGTCATCATCATTATTATTATTATTGTTATTATTATTATCATTACTATTATTATTATTATTATCATTATTATCATTACTACTATTGCAGCGCTCTGCTCCCCATGAGCGCTCGAGCAATGAGGCTGAGTGAGTTCAACAAACGCCACTCAAAAAGACAACGCCACCTGCCCGGGGGGCTCTGATGGACCGTGGGACTTTAAGAGATGCTGCCATTATTATTATTATTATTATTATTATTATTATTATTATTATTATTATTATTATTATTATTGCAGTGCTCTGCTCCCCATGAGCGCTCAAACAATGCGACTGAGCGAATGAACGCTCAACAAACGCCACTCAAAAGGACAAAGCCACCTGCCCGGGGGGCTCTGATGGACTGTGGGACTTAAAGAGATGCTGCCATCATCATCATCATTATTATTATTATTACTATTATCATTATTATTATTATTATTGCAGTGCTCTGCTCCCCATAAGCGCTCAAGCAATGCGACTGAGCGAATGAACGCTCAACAAACGCCACTCAAAAGGACAAAGCCACCCGCCCAGGGGGCTCTGATGGACCGTGGGACTTTAAGAGATGCTGCCATCATCATCATCATCATCATTATTATTATTATTACTATTATTATTATTGCAGCGCTCTGCTCTCCATCAGCGCTCGAGCAATGCGACTGAGCAAATGAACGCTCAACAAACACCACTCAAAAAGACAAAACCACCCGCCCGGGGGGCTCTGACGGACCGTGGGACTTTAAGAGACGCTACCATCATCATCATCATCATCATCATTATTATCATTATTATTACTATTATCATTATTATTGCAGTGCTCTGCCCCATGAGTGCTCGAGCAATGCGACTGAGCAAATGAACGCTCAACAAACACCACTCAAAAAGACAAAACCACCCGCCCGGGGGGCTCTGACGGACTGTGGGACTTTAAGAGACGCTACCATCATCATCATCATCATCATCATCATCATTATTATTATTGCTATTATCATTATTATTGCAGTGCTCTGCTCCCCATGAGTGCTCGAGCAATGCGACTGAGCGAATGAACGCTCAACAAACGCCACTCAAAAAGACAAAGTCACCTGCCTGGGGGGCTCTCATAGACTGTGGGACTTTAAGAGACGCTGCCATCATCATCATCATCATCATCATCATTATTATTATTACTATTATCATTATTATTGCAGTGCTCTGTGCCCCGTGAGCGCTCGAGCAATGCGACTGAGCAAATGAACGCTCAACAAACACCACTCAAAAAGACAAAACCACCCGCCCGGGGGGCTCTGACGGACCGTGGGACTTTAAGAGACGCTACCATCATCATCATCATCATCATCATCATTATTATTATTATTGCTATTATCATTATTATTGCAGTGCTCTGCTCCCCATGAGTGCTCGAGCAATGCGACTGAGCGAATGAACGCTCAACAAACGCCACTCAAAAAGACAAAGCCACCTGCCTGGGGGGCTCTGATAGACTGTGGGACTTTAAGAGACGCTGCCATCATCATCATCATCATCATCATCATCATTATTATTATTACTATTATCATTATTATTGCAGCGCTCTGCTCCCCATGAGTGCTCGAGCAATGCGACTGAGCGAATGAACGCTCAACAAACGCCACTCAAAAAGACAAAGCCACCCGCCCGGGGGGCTCTGATAGACCGTGGGACTTTAAGAGACGCTGCCATCATCATCATCATCATCATCATCATCATTATTATTATTACTATTATCATTATTATTGCAGCGCTCTGCTCCCCATGAGTGCTCGAGCAATGCGACTGAGCGAATGAACGCTCAACAAACGCCACTCAAAAAGACAAAGCCACCTGCCTGGGGGGCTCTGATAGACTGTGGGACTTTAAGAGACGCTGCCATCATCATCATCATCATCATCATTATTATTATTACTATTATCATTATTATTGCAGCGCTCTGCTCCCCATGAGTGCTCGAGCAATGCGACTGAGCGAATGAACGCTCAACAAACGCCACTCAAAAAGACAAAGCCACCTGCCTGGGGGGCTCTGATAGACTGTGGGACTTTAAGAGACGCTGCCATCATCATCATCATCATCATCATTATTATTATTACTATTATCATTATTATTGCAGCGCTCTGCTCCCCATGAGTGCTCGAGCAATGCGACTGAGCGAATGAACGCTCAACAAACGCCACTCAAAAAGACAAAGCCACCCGCCCGGGGGGCTCTGATAGACCGTGGGACTTTAAGAGACGCTGCCATCATCATCATCATCATCATCATCATTATTATTATTATTACTGCAGCGCTCTGCTCCCCATGAGCGCTCGAACAATGCGACTGAGCGAATGAACGCTCAACAAACGCCGCTCAAAAAGACAAAACCACCCGCCTGGGGGGCTCTGATGGACCGTGGGACTTTAAGAGACGCTGCCATCCTTATTATTATTATTATTATTATTATTATCATTATTATTATTATTACAGCACTCTGTGCCCCATGAGCACTCGAGCAACGCGAATAAACGCTCACCAAACGCCACTCCAAAAGACAAAACCACCCGCCCCTAGACGGCCAACCGCGGACGCTGCCATCATCGTCATCATTATCATTATTATTATCATTAATAATAAGACCTGAATAAGAGGAAGAATCCGTAGATCTCGAGGACCATCCCGACGAGCGGCCAGCCGACGAGGACGATGAAGACGCCGCCGAGGAAGAAGCCCGTGGCTTTCATTTTGTGCTTTTGGAAGAAGAAGCGGAAGGTTCGCTCGAGGCCGATGACGAAGGCCAAGCCGGCCACGAACAACACCTAAGGTGAGAGACGGACCAAAATCACCTCAGGATAATGGAAAGCGGGGAGCAGATAATAATAATAATAATATATATATAATATATAATTGTATTACATATTATTATATATTATAATAATATATAATAATATATTATATATAATAATATATAATAATGGCATCTTAAAGAAGCAGCGTGGCTCAGTGGAAAGATCCCGGGCTTTGGAGTCAGAGGTCATGGGTTCAAATCCCGGCTCCGCCAACTGTCAGCTGTGTGACTTTGGGCAAGTCACTTCACTTCTCTGGGCCTCAGTTCCCTCATCTGTAAAATGGGGATTAAAACTGTGAGCCCCCCGGGGGACAACTTGATCACCTTGTCACCTCCCCAGCGCTTAGAACAGTGCTTTGCACATAGTAAGCGCTTAATAAATGCCATCATCATCATCATCTGTTAAGCGCTTACTATGTGCTAAGCACCGTTCTAAGCACAAGGCGATCATCATCGTCATCAATCGTATTTATTGAGCGCTTACTATGTGCAGCGCACTGTGCTAAGCGCTTGGGAAGTACCAATTGGGAAGTACAAAGTACAAATGGGATCAGGTTGTCCCACGTGGGGCTCGTGGTCGTCATCCCCATTTGACAGGTCAATCAATCAATCAATCAATCAATCGTATTTATTGAGCGCTTACTGTGCGCAGAGCGCTGGACTAAGCGCTTGGGAAGTACAACTTGGCAACATTAGAGACGGGCCCTACCCAACAGCGGGCTCACAGTCGAGAAAGGGGGAGACAGACGACAAAACGAAACATATTAACCAAATAAAATCAATAGAATAGATATGTACAAGTAAAATAAATAAATAGAGTAATAAATATGTACAAACATATATACATCTATACAGGTGCTGTGGGGCAGGGAAGGAGGTAAGATGGGGGATGAGGGAGATGAGGGAACTGAGGCCCGGAGAGTAATAATAATAATAATAATAATGATGGCATTTGTTAAGCGCTTACTATGGGCCAAGCACTGTTCTAAGCGCTGGGAGAGATAGAAGTCAATCAGGTTGTCCCACGTGGGGCTCGCAGTCGTCATCCCCATTTGACAGATGAGGGAACTGAGGCCCTTAGAGCAATAATAATAATAATGATGGTATTTGTTAAGTGCTTACTATGGGCCAAGCACTGTTCTAAGCGCTGGGAGAGATAGAAGGTGATGAGGTTGTCCCACGTGGGGCTCACGGTTGTCATCCCCATTTGACAGATGAGGGAAATGAGGCCTTCAGAGTAATAATAATAATAATGATGGTATTTGTTAAGCGCTTACTATTTGCCAAGCACTGTTCTAAGCACTGGGAGAGATAGAAGGTGATCAGGTTGTCCCACGTGGGGCTCATGGTCGTCATCCCCATTTGACAGATGAGGGAACTGAGGCCCTTAGAGTAATAACAATAATAATAATAATAATAATGATGGTATTTGTTAAGCGCTTACTATGGGCCAAGCACTGATCTAAGCGCTGGGGAGGTTACAACGTGATCAGGTTGTCCCACGTGGGGCTCATGGTCGTCATCCCCATTTGACAGATGAGGGAACTGAGGCCCTTAGAGTAATAACAATAATAATAATAATAATAATGATGGTATTTGTTAAGCGCTTACTATGGGCCAAGCACTGATCTAAGCGCTGGGGAGGTTACAACGTGATCAGGTTGTCCCACGTGGGGCTCGCAGTCGTCATCCCCATTTGACAGATGAGGGAACTGAGGCCCAGAGAGTAATAATAATAATAATAATAAGGTATTTGTTAAGCGCTTACTATGTGCCAAGCACTGTTCTAAGCGCTCGGGAGGTTACAAGGTGATCAGGTTGTCCCACGGGGGGCTCACAGTCGTCATCCCCATTTTACAGATGAGGGAACTGAGGCCCTTAGAGTAATAATAATAATAATAATAATGGTATTTGTTAAGCGCTTACTTTGTGCAAAGCACTGTCCTAAGTGCTGGGGGGGATAAAAGGCGATCAGATTGTCCCACAGGGGGCTCCCAGTCGTCATCCCCATTTTCCAGATGAGGGAACTGAGGCCCAGAGAAGTGAAGTGACTTGCCCAAGGTCATACAGCAGCCAAGTGGCGGAGGTGGAATTCGAACCCACGACGTCTGAGTCCCAAGCCCGGGCTCTCCCCACTGAGCCACGCTGCTTCTCTCGATGGGGCTGCAGTCCCTGCTCTCCCTCCCCCTCGCACCGCCTGCCCAACGAGGGGCAGGGATCCTGTCCAAACTCAAGCGCTTAGTACAGTGCTCTGCACACAGGAAGCGCTCAATAAATACGACTGAATGAATGAATGATCCGGTGTCAACCCCAGCGCCTAGGGCGGGGCCTGTCCCCATTATTGTTATTATTACTATCACTATTATCATTGTTAATATTATTATTATTATGATGGTAAGAACAGTGCTTGGCATATTATTATTATTATTATGATGGTAAGAACTGTGAGCCCACTGTTGGGTAGGGACCGTCTCTATATGTTGCCAACTTGTACTTCCCAAGCGCTTAGTACAGTGCTCTGCACAGAGTAAGCGCTCAATAAATACGATTGATGATGATGAAGAACAGTGCTTGGCACAGAGTAAGTGCTTAACTAAATGCCATCATCAGCATTATTATTACTAATCAATCAATCAATTGTATTTATTGAGCGCTTACTGTGTGCAGAGCACTGGACTAAGCGCTTGGGAAGTCCAAGTTGGCAACATCTAGAGACGGTCCCTACCCAACAGTGGGCTCACAGTCTAAAAGGGGGAAACAGAGAACAAAACCAAACATACTAACAAAATAAAATAAATAGAATAGATATGTACAAGTAAAATAAATAAATAGAGTAATAAATATGTACAAACATATATACATAATCATTATTATTATTATTATGAGTTGACATTAGTAAGGACGGGATGTCGCCTGTTATTATTATTATTATTATGAATTGACATTAGTAAGGACGGGATGTCGCCTGTGTCGCCACCGCTCAATAAATCCCACCGAGGGACTGAAGAGGAAAATGGCCCAAACAATGATGACAATAATAATAATAATAGTAATAATAATAATAATAATAATAATAATAATGATAATAGTGGTGTTTGTTAAGCGCTTACTATGTGCCAAGAGCTGTTTTAAGCGCTGAGGGAGATACAAGGTGATCAGGTTGTCCCACGTGGGGCTCAAAGCCTTCATCCCCATTTTCCAGGTGAGGTAACTGAGGCCCAGAGAAGTGACGCGACTTGCCCAAGGTCACACAGCAGACCAACGGCGGAGGCGGGATTAGAACCCACGACCTTTGACTCCCAAGCCTGGGCTCTTTCCACTGAGCCACACTGCTTCTCTATATAATAATAATGATGATGGCATGTATTAAGCGCTTACTACGTGCAAGGCACTGTTCTAAGCGCTGGGCGGGGGGAGGGGAATACAAGGTTATGAGGTTGTCCCACGTGGGGCTAACAGTCTTCATCCCCATTTTACAGATGAGGGAACTGAGGCCCGCTGTTGGGTAGCGACCGTCTATATGTTGACAACTTGTACTTCCCAAGTGCTTAGTACAGTGCTCTGCACACAGTAAGCGCTCAACAAATACAAATGTGTATATATAAATATATATATATGTTTGTACATATTTATTACTCTATTTATTTTACTTGCACGTATTTATTCTATTTATTTTATTTGGTTAATATGTTTTGTTTCGTCGTCCGTCTCCCCCTTCTAGACCGTGAGCCCGCTGTTGGGTAGGGACCGTCTCTAGATGTTGCCAACTTGGACTTCCCAAGCGCTTAGTACAGTGCTCTGCACACAGTAAGCGCTCAATAAATACCACTGGATGAATCAATGTGTGTGTGTGTGTATATATATATATATATATATACATATATATATGTTTGTGCATATTCATTACTCTGCGCACAGTAAGCGCTCAATAAAAACTATTGAATGAATGAATGAAAGTGTATATATATGATTATATATATATATGTTTGTACATATATATTGTTTATAATATAATATTTTATATATATATACGTTTGTACATACTTATTACTCTGCGCACAGTAAGCGCTCAATAAAAACTATTGAATGAATGAATGAAAGTATATATATATGATTATATATATATATGTTTGTACGTATATATTGTTTATAATATAATATTATATATATATACGTTTGTACATATTTATTACTCTGCGCACAGTAAGCGCTCAATAAAAACTATTGAATGAATGAATGAAAGTATATATATATGATTATATATATATGTTTGTACGCATATATTGTTTATAATATAATATTATATATATATGTTTGTACATATTTATTACTCTGCGCACAGTAAGCGCTCAATAAAAACTATTGAATGAATGAATGAAAGTATATATATATGATTATATATATATGTTTGTACGTATATATTGTTTATAACATAATATTATATATATATATGTTTGTACATATTTATTACTCTGCGCACAGTAAGCGCTCAATAAAAACTATTGAATGAATGAATGAAAGTATATATATATGATTATATATATATGTTTGTACGTATATATTGTTTATAACATAATATTATATATATATATGTTTGTACATATTTATTACTCTGCGCACAGTAAGCGCTCAATAAAAACTATTGAATGAATGAATGAAAGTATATATATATGATTATATATATATGTTTGTACGTATATATTGTTTATAATATAATATTATATATATATATATATGTTTGTACATATTTATTACTCTGCGCACAGTAAGCGCTCAATAAAAACTATTGAATGAATGAATGAAAGTATATATAGATGATAATATATATATATATATATATGTTTGTACGTATATATTACTCTATTTTACTTGTCCATATTTATTCTATTTATTGTATTTTGTTAATATGTTTGGCTTTGCTGTCTGTCTCCCCCCTTCTAGGCCGTGAGCCCGCTGTTGGGGAGGGACCGTCTCCAGACGTTGCCAACTGGTACTTCCCAAGCGCTTAGTACAGTGCTCTGCACACAGGAAGCGCTCAATAAATACGACTGAATGACCGAATGAATGCTCCACACACAGTAAGCGCTCAATAAATACGACTGAATGAATGAATGAATCCCTGGGATCGCCCCGGGGCGCCAATTTCCGCGCGGGCGCCCAAGGAACGGGACACAATATTTCCCGGTTTCCTCGGGGCGGGCGACGTACACGGGCGACTCAATATTTATAATAATATAATAATAATGACGGCATTTGTTAAGCGCTTCCTATGTGCCAAGCACTGTTCTAAGCGCTGGGGAGGTTACAAGGTGATCAGGTTGTCCCACGGGGGGCTCGCAGTCTGCATCCCCATTTGACAGATGAGGGAACTGAGGCCCAGAGAATAAGAATAATAATGATGGCATTTATTAAGCGCTTACTTCGTGCAAAGCACTGTTCTAAGCGCTGGGTGGATACAAGGTGATGAGGTTGTCCCCCGGGGGGCTCACAGTCTTCATCCCCATTTGACAGATGAGGGAACTGAGGCCCAGAGAATAGTAATAATAATAATAATAATAATAATAATAATAATGGCATTTATTAAGCGCTTACTATGTGCCAAGCACTGTTCTAAGCACTGGGCGGATACAAGGTGATGAGGTTGTCCCCCGGGGGGCTCACAGTCTTCATCCCCATTTGACAGATGAGGGAACTGAGGCCCAGAGAATAATAATAATAATAATAATAATAATAATAATAATAATAATAATAATAGCAGCATTTATTAAGTCCTTACTATGTGCCAAGCACTGTTCTAAGCACTGGGCGGATACAAGGTGATGAGGTTGTCCTACGGGGGGCTCAAAGTCTTAATCTCCATTTGACAGATGAGGTAACTGAGGCCCAGAGAATAATAATAATGGCATTTATTAAGCGCTTACCGTGTGCCAAGCACTGTTCTAAGCGCTGGGGAGGTTACAAGGGGATGAGGTTGTCCCACGGGGGGCTCACAGTCTTCATCCCCATTTGACAGATGAGGTCACTGAGGCCCAGGGAATAATAATAATAATAATAATAATGACATTTATTAAGTGCTTACTACGTGGAAAGCACTGTTCTAAGCGCTGGGCGGATCCAAGGTGATCAGGTTGTCCCTCGGGGGGCTCACAGTCTTTATCCCCATTTGACAGATGAGGGAACTGAGGCCCAGAAAATAATGATAATAATGGCATTTATTAAGCACTTATTATGTGCAAAGCACTGTTCTAAGTGCTGGGGAGGTTCCAAGGTGATCAGGTTGTCCCACGGAGGGCTCACAGTCTTCATCCCCATTTTCCAGATGAGGGAACTGAGGCCCAGAGAAGTGAAGCGACTTGCCCAAGGTCACGCAGCAGATAAGCGGCGGAGGCAGGGTCAGGTTGTCCCCCGTGGGGCTCACAGTTTTCATCCCCATTTGACGGATGAGGGAACTGAGGCCCAGATAATAATAATAATAATAATAATAATGATGGCATTTATTAAGCGCTTACTACGTGCAAAGCACTGTTCTAAGCACTGGGCAGATACAAGGTGATCAGGCTGTCCCCCGGGGGGCTCACAGTCTTCATCCCCATTTGACAGATGAGGGAACTGAGGCCCAGAGAATAATAATAATAATAATAATAATAATAATAATAATAATAATAATAATAGTAATAAAACATGTATTAAGTGCTTACTATGTGCAAAGCACTGTTCTAAGCACTGGGCAGATCCAAGGTGATCAGATTGTCCCACGGGGGGGGGGTTCACAGTCTTCACCCCCATTTGACAGATGAGGTAACTGAGGCCCAGAGAATAATCATAATAGTGGCATTTATTAAGCGCTTACTATGTGCCAAGCACTGTTCTATGTGCTGGGCAGATACAAGGTGATCAGGTTGTCTCACAGGGGGGCTCACAGTCTTCGTCCCCATTTGACAGATGAGGGAACTGAGGCCCGGAGAAGCGACTTGCCCCAAGTCCCCCAGCTGACAAGTGGCGGAGCCGGGATTTGAACCCGCGACCTGGGACTCCAAAGCCCGGGCTCTTTCCACTGAGCCACGCTGCTTCTCCCTGGCGCTCAGTACAGCGCTCTGCAGGCAGTAGGCGCTCAGTAAATACTAGGGAAGGAGCTGAACGGATGACTCACGTTGCCGATGGCCAGGAGCGCTTTGTCGAAAAAGAGAATCATTCCAAAGAAGAGGAAAAATATCCCGAAGCCGGTCAGTCCCATGCCGATCTCTGCAAGAGAAGAGACGGGGGTTACCGCCCACACGGGAGTAGAGAAGACGCCCGGCTCAGTGGGAACAGCCCGGGCTTGGGAGCCGGAGGTCGTGAGTTCGAATCCCGCCTCCGCCGCTGGTCTGCTGGGTTACCTGGGGCTAGTTGCTTCACTTCTCTGGGCCTCAGTTCCCTCATCTGGAAAATGGGGATGAAGACTGCGAGCCCCCTGTGGGACAACCTGACCACCTTGTAACCTCCCCACTGCTCAGAACAGTGCTTTGCACATAGTGAGCGCTTAATAAATGCCATTATTTTTACTATTATTCTCTGAGCCTCAGTTCCCTCATCTGTCAAATGGGGATGAAGACTGCGAGCCCCTCGTGGGACAACCTCATCACCTTGTAACCTTTCCCAGTGCTCAGAACAGTGCTTGGCACGTAGTAAGCGCTTAATAACTGCCACTATTATTATTATTCTCTGAGCCTCAGTTCCCTCATCTGGAAAATGGGGATGAAGACTGCGAGCCCCCCGTGGGACAACCTGACCACCTTGTAACCTCCCCAGTGCTCAGAACAGTGCTTTGCACATAGTGAGCGCTTAATAAATGCCATTATTATTACTATTATTCTCTGAGCCTCAGTTCCCTCATCTGTCAAATGGGGATGAAGACTGTGAGCCCCCCGTGGGACAACCTGACCACCTTGTAACCTTTCCCAGTGCTCAGAACAGTGCTTGGCACGTAGTAAGCGCTTAATAAATGCCATTATTATTATTATTATTCTCTGAGCCTCAGTTCCCTCATCTGGAAAATGGGGATGAAGACTGTGAGCCCCCCGGGGGACAACCTCATCACCTTGTATCCTCCTCAGCGCTCAGAACAGTACTTTGCACATAGTAAGCGCTTAATAAATGCCATTATTATTATTATTCTCTGAGCCTCAGTTCCCTCATCTGGAAAATGGGGATGAAGCCTGTGAGCCCCCCGTGGGACAATCTGATCACCTTGGAACCTTTCCCGGCACTCAGAACAGTGCTTTGCACATAGTAAGCGCTTAATAACTGCCATCATTATTATTATTATTATTCTGAGCCTCAGTTCCCTCATCTGTCAAATGGGGGTGATGACTGTGAGGCCCCCATGGGACAACCTCATCACCTTGTAACCTCCCCAGCGCTCAGAACAGTGCTTGGCACATAGTGAGCGCCTAATAAATGCCATTATTATTATTATTATCATTATTATTATTCTCTGAGCCTCAGTTCCCTCATCTGTAAAATGGGGATGGAGACTGGAGTCCCACGCAGGACAGAGACTGTGCCCAACCTGATTAGCCTGTATCCACCCCAGCGCTTAGCACAGTGCCTGCCCCCTAGGCACGTAGTAAGCGCTTAGCCAAATCCCGTCCTTATGATGATGCTGAGGACCGCCCCCCCGGGCGCTTAACACAGTGCCTGCACCATAGTAAGCGCTTAACCAATCCCCTCATTATGATGGTGATGATGCGTGGCTCAGTGTGGGAAGAGCCCGGGCTTTGGAGCCAGAGGTGGTGGGTTCGAATCCCGGCTCCGCCACATGTCCGCTGTGTGACCTCGGGCAAGTCACTTCACTTCTCGGAGCCTCAGTTTCCTCGTCTGCACAATGGGGATGAAGACCGTGAGCCCTCTGTGGGACAACCTGATCACCCTGTATCCCCCCAGCGCTTAGAACAGTGCTTGGCACATAGTAAGCGCTTAATAAACGCCATTACTATTTATTTATTTATTATGATGATGATGATGACCCCCCTGAGCGCTTAGCACAGTGCCTGCCCCCAGTAAGCACTTAACAAATACCATTATCATTATGTTGACCCCCCCCCAACCCCAGCGCTTAGCACAGTGCCTGCTCCCTAGGCACATAGTAAGCGCTTCACCGATCCCCTCCTTAATAATAACAATGAATAATAATGGCATTTATTGAGTGCTTATTATGCGCCAAGCACTGTACTAAGCGCTGGGGAGGCTACAAGGTGATCAGGTTGTCCCACGGGGGGCTCAGTCTTCATCCCCATTTTCCAGATGAGGGAACTGAGGCACAGAGGAGTGACTTGCCCAAAGTCCCACAGCTGCCAAGGGGCACAGCCGGGATTTGAACCCAGGACCTCGGGCTCCCAAGCCCGGGCTCTTTCCCCTGAGCCACACTGCTTCTCTATGATGATGATGATGATTAGCCACCCCAGCGCTTAGCACAGTGCCTGCCCCGCAGGAAGCGCTTAACCAATTCCCTCCTTATGATGATGACGATGATAATAATAATAATAACAATAATGTTGGTATTTGCTAAGCGCTTACTATGTGCAAAGCACTGTTCTAAGCGCTGGGGTGGATACAAGGTAATCAGGTTGTCCCCCGTGGGGCTCACAGTCTTCACCCCCATTTTCCAGATGAGGGAACTGAGGCCCAGAGAGGTGAAGTGACTTGCCCAAAGTCACCCAGCTGACAAGCGGCGGAGCCGGGATTTGAACCCACGACCTCTTGACTCCCAAGCCCGGGCTCTTTCCACTCAGCCACGCTGCTTCTCTATGATGATAATGATGATGATGATTAGCCACCCCAGCGCTTAGCACAGTGCCTGCCCCGCAGGAAGCGCTTAACCAATTCCCTCCTTATGATGATGATGATGATGATAATAATAATAATAATGTTGGTATTTGTTAAGCGCTTACTATGTGCAAAGCACTGTTCTAAGCGCTGGGGTGGATACAAGGTAATCAGGTTGTCCCACGTGGGGCTCACAGTCTTCACCCCCATTTTCCAGATGAGGGAACTGAGGCCCAGAGAGGTGAAGTGACTTGCCCAAAGTCACCCAGCTGACAAGCGGCGGAGCCGGGATTTGAACCCACGACCTCTTGACTCCCAAGCCCGGGCTCTTTCCACTCAGCCACGCTGCTTCTCTATGATGATAATGATGATGATGATTAGCCACCCCAGCGCTTAGCACAGTGCCTGCCCCGCAGGAAGCGCTTAACCAATTCCCTCCTTATGATGATGATGATGATAATAATAATAATAATGTTGGTATTTGTTAAGCGCTTACTATGTGCAAAGCACTGTTCTAAGCGCTGGGGTGGATACAAGGTAATCAGGTTGTCCCACGTGGGGCTCACAGTCTTCATCCCCATTTTCCAGATGAGGGAACTGAGGCCCAGAGAAGTGAAGTGACTTGCCCAAAGTCACCCAGCTGACAAGCGGCGGAGCCGGGATTTGAACCCACGACCTCTTGACTCCCAAGCCCGGGCTCTTTCCACTGAGCCACGCTGCTCCTCTATGATGATGATTAGCCACCCCAGCGCTTAGCACAGTGCCTGCCCCACAGGAAGCGCTTAACCAATCCCCCCTCATTATCATTATGATGATGAGGATTAGCCACCTTAGCGCTTAGCACAGTGACTGCCCCTCAGGAAGCGTTTAACCAATTCCCTCCTTATGATGATGATGATGATGATTAGCCACCCGAGCGCTTAGCACAGTGCCTGCCCCACAGGAAGCGCTTAACCAATTCCCTCCTTATGATGATGATGATTAGCCACCACAGCGCTTAGCACAGTGCCTGCCCCACAGGAAGCACTTAACCAATCCCCCCTCATTATCATTATGATGATGATGATTAGCCACCCCAGCGCTTAGTACAGTGCCTGCCCCGCAGGAAGCGCTTAACCAATTCCCTCCTTATGATGATGATGATTAGCCACCGCAGCGCTTAGCACAGTGCCTGCCCCACAGGAAGCGCTTAACCAATTCCCTCCTTATGGTGATGATGATGATTAGCCACCCGAGCGCTTAGCACAGTGCCTGCCCCTCAGGAAGCGTTTAACCAATTCCCTCCTTATGGTGATGATGATTAGCCACCCCAGCGCTTAGCACAGTGCCTGCCCCTTAGGAAGCGTTTAACCAATTCCCTCCTTATGATGACGATCATCAGCCACCCCAGCGCTTAGCACAGTGCCTGCCCCACAGGAAGCGCTTAACCAATCCCCCCTCATTATCATTACAATGATGATGATTAGCCACCCCAGCGCTTAGCACAGTGCCTGTCCCATGGGAAGCGCTTAACCAATTCCCTCCTTATGATGATGATGATGATTAGCCACCCCAGCGCTTAGCACAGTGCCTGCCCCACAGGAAGCGCTTAACCAATTCCCTCCTTATGATGATGATGATTAGCCACCGCAGCGCTTAGCACAGTGCCTGCCCCACAGGAAGCGCTTAACCAATCCCCCCTCATTATCATTACGATGACGATCGTCAGCCACCCCAGCGCTTAGCACAGTGCCTGCCCCACAGGAAGCGCTTAACCAATTCCCTCCTTACGATGATGATGATTAGCCACCCCAGCGCTTAGCACAGTGCCTGCCCCCCAGGAAGCGCTTAACCAATCCCCCCTCATTATCATTACGATGACGATCGTCAGCCACCCCAGCGCTTAGTACAGTGCCTGCCCCACAGGAAGCGCTTAACCAACTCCCTCCTTATGATGATGATGATCATTAGCCACCCCAGCGCTTAGCGCAGTGCCTGCCCCCAGTAAGCACTTAAAACCAGTATCATTATGATGATCCCCCACCCCAGCGCTTAGCACAGTGTCTGCGCCCCGGGCACGTAGTAAGCGCTTAATCAGTCCCCTCATTCTGATGCTGATGACCACCCCTAGTCCCAGCGCTTAGCACAGTGCCTGCCTCAAAGGAAGCGCTTAACCAATCCCCTCCTTATGATGATGGTGATGATTCATTCATTCATTCATTCGATCGTATTTATTGAGCGCTTACTGTGTGCAGAGCACTGTACTAAGCGCTTGGGAAGGACAATTTGGCAACATATAGAGGCGGTCCCTACCCAGCAGTGGGCTCACAAGTCTGATTAGCCACCTCAGCGCTTAGCACAGTGCCTGTTCCCCCAGGCCCATAGGAAGCGCTTAACCAATCCCCTCATTATGATGATGATCATTAGTCACCCCAGCGCTTAGCACAGTGCCCGCCCCACAGGAAGCACTTAACCAACTCCCTCCTTATGACGATGATGATGATTAGTCACCCCAGCGCTTAGCACAGAGAAGCGGCGTGGCTCAGTGGAAAGAGCCCGGGCTTTGGAGTCAGAGGTCGTGGGTTCGAATCCCGACTCCACCACATGTCTGCTGTGTGATCTTGGGCAAGTCACTTCACTTCTCTGGGCCTCAGCTACCTCATCTGTAAAATGGGGATTAAGACTGTGAGCCCCACCTGGGACAACCTGATCACCCTGTATCCTCCCCAGCGCTTAGAACGGTGCTTTGCACATAGTAAGCGCTTAATAAATGCCAATTATTATTATTGTTATCATTAGTCACCCTAGCGCTTAGCACAGTGCCTGTCCCCCCAGGCCCATAGGAAGCGCTTAACCAATCCCCTCATTATGACGATGATCATTAGTCACCCCAGCGCTTAGCACAGTGCCTGCCCCACAGGAAGCGCTTAACCAACTCCCTCCTTATGATGATGATGATTAGTCACCCTAGCGCTTAGCACAGTGCCTGCCCCTTAGGCCCATAGGAAGCGCTTAACCAATCCCCTCATTATGATGATGATCATTAGCCACCGCAGCGCTTAGCACAGTGCCTGCCCCACAGGAAGCGCTTAACCAACTCCCTCCTTATGATGATGATGATGATTAGTCACCCTAGCGCTTAGCACAGTGCCTGCCCCCTAGGCCCATAGGAAGCGCTTAACCAATCCCCTCATTATGATGATGATGATGATGATGATGATGATTAGTCACCCCAGCGCTTAGCACAGAGAAGCGGCGTGGCTCAGTGGAAAGAGCCCGGGCTTTGGAGTCAGAGGTCGTGGGTTCGAATCCCGACTCCACCACATGTCTGCTGTGTGACCTTGGGCAAGTCACTTCACTTCTCTGGGCCTCAGTTCCCTCATCTGTAAAATGGGGATTAAGACTGTGAGCCCCACCTGGGACAACCTGATCACCTTGTAACCTCCCCAGCGCTTAGAACGGTGCTTTGCACATAGTAAGCGCTTAATAAATGCCAATTATTATTATTATTATTAGTCACCCTAGCGCTTAGCACAGTGCCTGTCCCCCCAGGCCCATAGGAAGCGCTTAACCAATCCCCTCATTATGATGATGATCATTAGTCACCCCAGCGCTTAGCACAGTGCCTGCCCACAGGAAGCGCTTAACCAACTCCCTCCTTATGATGATGATTAGCCACCCCAACGCTTAGCACAGTGCCTGCCCCCTAGGCCCATAGGAAGCGCTTAACCAATCCCCTCATTATCACTATGATGATTAGCCACCCCAGCGCTTAGCACAGTGCCTGCCCCATAGGAAGCGCTTAACCAATCCCCTCATTATCATTATGATGATTAGCCACCGCAGCGCTTAGCACAGTGCCTGCCCCATAGGAAGCGCTTAACCAATCCCCTCATTTATCATTATGATGATGATCATTAGTCACCCTAGCGCTTAGCACAGTGCCTACCCCACAGGAAGCGCTTAACTCATTCCCTCATGATGATGATCACCACTCACCCCAGCGCTTAGCACAGTGCCTGCCCCCAGGCCTATAGGAAGCGCTTAACCAATTCCCTCCTTATGACGATGATGATTAGTCACCCCAGCGCTTAGCACAGTGCCTGCCCCGCAGGAAGCGCTTAACTAATTCCCGCCTTATGATGATGATGATGATTAGCCACCCCAGCGCTTAGCACAGTGCCTGCCCCATGGGAAGCGCTTAACCAATTCCCTCCTTATGACGATGCTGATTAGCCACCCCAGCGCTTAGCACAGTGCCCGCCCCACAGGAAGCGCTTAACCAATTCCCTCCTTGTGATGATGCTGATTAGCCACCCCAGCGCTTAGCACAGTGCCTGCCCCATGGGAAGCGCTTAACCAATCCCCTCCTTCATTCATTCATTTACTCAATCGTACTTATTGGGCGCTTAGTGCACGCAGATGACTGTACTAAGCGCTTGGGGTGGGGTGATGATGATCATTGGCCACCCCAGCGCTTAGCACAGTGCCTGCCCCCTAGGCCCAGAGGAAGCGCTTACCCAATCCCCTCCTTCCTTCATTCATTCATTCCATCGTATTTACTGGGCGCTTAGTGTGTGCAGAGGACTCTACTAAGCGCCTGGGGGGGAGAGGTGATGATAATTGGCCACCTGAGCGCTTAGCACAGTGCCTGCCCCCTAGTAAGCGCTTCCCCAATCCGCCCCGATGATGATGATGCAGCTGATATCCCCCCCAGCGCTTAGCACAGTGCCTGACCCCCAGGCCCATAGGAAGCACTTAACCAATCCCCTCCTACCTTCATTCATTCATTCATTCAATCGTATTTATTGGGCGCTTAGTGTGTGCAGAGGACTCTACTAAGCGCTTGGGGTGGGATGATGATGATGTTCATTAGCCACCCGAGGGTTTAGCACAGCGCCTGCCCCCTAGGCCCAGAGGAAGCGCTTAACCAATCCCCTCCTTCATTCATTCATTCAATTGTATTTACTGGGCGCTTAGTGTGTGCAGAGGACTCTACTAAACACTTGGGGGGAAGGGGAGGTGATGCTGATGATTGGCCACCTCAGCGCTCAGCACAGTGCCTGCCCCTTAGGCTCATTGGAAGCGCTTACCCAATCCCCTCCTTCACTCATTCAATCATATTTATTGGGTGCTTAGTATGTGCAGAGGACTCTACTAAGCGCTTGGGGGGGGGTGATGATGATTGGCCACCTGAGCGCTTAGTACAGTGCCTGCCCCCTAGTAAGCGCTTCCCCAATCCCCTCCTTATGGTGATGCTGCTGATGCCGCCCCCGTCTCCGCAGCGCTTAGCACAGTGCCTGCACCCTAGGCCCATAGGAAGTGCTTAACAAATTCCCTCCTTCATTCATTCATTGACCCCTAGGCCCATAGGAAGCGCTTAACCAACCCCTCCTTCACTCATTCATTCAATCATATTTATTGGGCGCTTAATGTGTGCAGAGGACTCTACTAAGCGCTTGGGGGGGGAGATGTGATGATGATTGGCCACCTGAGCGCTTAGCACAGTGCCTGCCCCCTAGTAAGCGCTTCCCCAATCCCCTCCTTATGGGGATGATGCTGCTGATGCCCCCCCCCAGCGCTTAGCACAGTGCCTGTACCATAGGAAGCGTTTAACCAATTCCCTCCTTATGATGATGATGATGATGATTGGCCACCTGGGCGCTTAGCACAGTGCCTGCCCCCTAGGCCCAGAGGAAGCACTTACCCAATCCCCTCCTTCATTCATTCATCCAATCATATTTATTGGGCGCTTAGTGTGTGCACAGGACTCTACTAAGCGCTTAGGGGGAGGGGAGGTGATGATGATGATGATTGGCCACCTGAGCGCTTAGCACAGTGCCTGCCCCCTAGTAAGTACTTCCCCAACCCCCTCCTTATGGGGATGCTGCTGCCCCCGCCCCTGTCTCCACAGCGCTTAGCACAGCGCCTGCCCCCCAGGCAATAGGAAGCGCTTACCCAATCCCCTCCTTCATTCATTCATTCATTCAATCATATTTATTGGGCACTTAGTGTGTACAGAGGACTCTACTAATCGCTTGGGGTGGGGTGATGATGATCATTGGCCACCCCAGCGCTTACTACGGTGCCTTCACCCTACGCCCATAGGAAGCGCTTAACCAATCCCCTTCTTCGTTCATTCATTCAATCATATTTATTGGGCGCTTAGTGTGTGCAGAGGACTCTACTAAGCGCTTGGAGGGGTGATGGTGATGATGATTAGCCACCTAAGCGCTTAGCACAGTACCTTCACCCTAGGCCCAGAGGAAGCGCTTAACCAATCCCCTCCTTCATTCATTCATTCAATCATATTCACTGGGCGCTTAGTGTGTGCAGAGGACTCTACTAAGCGCTTAGGGGGAGGGGAGGTGATGACGATGATGATGATTGGCCACCTGAGCGCTTAGCACAGTGCCTGCCCCCTAGTAAGCGCTTCCCCAATCCCCTCCTTATGGGGATGCTGCTGATGCCCCCCCCATCTCCGCAGCGCTTAGCACAGTGCCTGCCCCCTAGGCCCAGAGGAAGCGCTTAACCAACCCCTCCTTCATTCATTCATTCAATCATACTTATTGGGAGCTCAGTGTGTGCAGAGGACTCTACTAAGCGCTTGGGGGGGGGTGATGATGATGATGATCATTGGCCACCCCAGCGCTTAGCACAGTGCCTGCCCCCTAGGCCCATTAGAAGCGCTTAACCCATCCCCTCCATCTTTCATTCATTCAATCATATTTACTGGGTGCTTACTGTGTGCAGAGGACTCTACTAAGCGCCTGGGGGGGAGACGTGATGATGATTGGCCACCTAAGCGCTTAGCACAGTGCCTGCCCCCTAGTAAGCGCTTCCCCAATCCCCTCCTTATGGGGATGATGCTGCTGATGCCCCCCCCCCCCCGCAGCGCTTAGCACAGTGCCTGCCCCATGGGAAGCGTTTAACCAATTCCCTACTGATGATGATGATGATCATTGGCCACCCCAGCGCTTAGCACAGTGCCTGCCCCCTAGGCCCAGAGGAAGCGGTTACCCAATCCCCTCCTTCATTCATTCATTCAATCATATTTATTGGGTGCTTAGAGTGAGCAGAAGACTCTACTAAGCACTTGGAGGGACGATGGTGATGATGATTGGCCACCTAAGCGCTTAGCACAGTGCCTTCACCCTAGGCCCAGAGGAAGCGCTTAACCAATCCCCTCCTTCATTCATTCAATCATAGTTATTGGGCGCTTAGTGTGCGCAGAGGACTCTACTAAGCGCTTAGGGGGAGGGGAGGTGATGACGATGATGATGACTGGCCACCTGAGCGCTTAGCACAGTGCCTGCCCCGTAGTAAGCGCTTCCCCAATCCCCTCCTTATGGGGATGATGATGATGCTGCTGCCCCCCCCCATCTCCGCAGCGCTTAGCACAGTGCCTACCCCCTAGGCCCATTAGAAGCGCTTAACCAATCCCCTCCATTCATTCATTCAATCATATTTATTGGGCGCTCAGTGTGTGCAGAGGACCCTACTAAGCGCTTGGAGGGGTGATGGTGATGATGATTGGCCACCTGAGCGCTTAGCACAGTGCCTTCACCCTACGCCCATAGGAAGCACTTAACCAATCCCCTCCTTCCTTCATTCATTCAATCATATTTATTGGGTGCTTAGTGTGTGCAGAGGACTCTACTAAGCGCTTGGGGGAGGGGAGGGGATGATGATGATTGGCCACCTGAGCGCTTAGCACAGTGCCTGCCCCCTAGGCCCATTAGAAGCGCTTAACCAATCCCCTCCTTCATTCATTCAATCATATTTATTGGGCGCTCAGTGTGTGCAGAGGACTCTACTAAGCATTTGGGGGGGTTGATGATGATGATGACTGGCCACCTGAGCGCTTAGCACAGTGCCTGCCACCTAGGCCCATTAGAAGCGCTTAACCAATCCCCTCCATTCATTCATTCAATCATATTTATTGGGCGCTTAGTGTGTGCAGAGGACCCTACTAAGCGCTTGGAGGGGTGATGGTGATGATGATTGGCCACCTAAGCGCTTAGCACAGTGCCTTCACCCTACGCCCATAGGAAGCACTTAACCAATCCCCTCCTTCATTCATTCAATCATATTTATTGGGCGCCTAGTGTGTGCAGAGGACTCTACTAAGCGCTTAGGGGGAGGGGAGGTGATGATGATGATGATGATGACTGGCCACCTGAGCGCTTAGCACAGTGCCTGCCCCCTAGGCCCAGAGGAAGCGCTTAACCAATCCCCTCCTTCATTCATTCATTCAATCATATTTATTGGGCGCTTAGTGTGTGCAGAGGACTCTACTAAGCGCTTGGGGGAGGGGAGGGGATGATGATGATGATGATGATTGGCCACCTGAGTGCTTAGCACAGTGCCTGCCCCCTAGGCCCATTAGAAGCACTTAACCAATCCCCTCCTTCATTCATTCAATCATATTTATTGGGCGCTCACTGTGTGCAGAGGACTCTACTAAGCGCTTGGGGGTGGTGATGATGATGATGATTGGCCACCTGAGCGCTTAGCACAGTGCCTGCCCCCTAGGCCCATTAGAAGCGCTTAACCCATCCCCTCCTTCATTCATTCATTCAATCATATTTATTGGGTGCTTAGAGTGTGCAGAGGACGCTACTAAGCGCTTGGGCGGGAGGGGTGATGATGATTGGCCACCTGAGCGCTTAGCACAGTGCCTGCCCCCTAGGCCCAGAGGAAGCGCTTAACCAACCCCCTCCTTCATCCAGTCATTCAATCATATTTATTGGGGGCTTAGAGTGTGCAAAGGACTCTACTAAGCGCTTGGGGGGGTGATGATAATGATGATTGGCTACCTGGGCGCTTAGCACAGTGCCTGCCCCCTAGGCCCAGAGGAAGCACTTAACCAATCCCCTCCTTCATTCATTCATTCAATCATATTTATTGGGCGCTCAGTGTGTGCAGAGGACTCTACTAAGCGTTTGGGGGTGGTGATGATGATGATGATTGGCCACCTGGGCGCTTAGCACAGTGCCTGCCCCCTAGGCCCAGAGGAAGCGCTTACCCAATCCCCTCCTTCATTCATTCATTCAATCATACTTATTGGGCGCTTAGTGTGTACAGAGGACTCTACTAAGCGCTTGGAGTGGGGTGATGATGATGATGATGATTGGCCACCTGAGCGCTTAGCACAGTGCCTGCCCCCTAGGCCCAGAGGAAGCGCTTACCCTATCCCCTCCTTCATTCATTCATTCAATCATATTTATTGGGCGCTCAGTGCGTGCAGAGGACTCTACTAAGCGCTTGGGGGGGGGTGATGATGATGATGATGATGGGCCACCTGAGCGCTTAGCACAGTGCCTGCCCCCTAGGCCCAGAGGAAGCGCTTAACCAATCCCCTCCTTCATTCATTCATTCATTCAATCATTTATTGAGCGCTTAGTGCGTACAGAGGACTCCACTAAGCGCTTGGGGGGGGTGTGATGATGATGATGATTGGCCACCTGGGCGCTTAGCACAGTGCCTGCCCCCTAGGCCCAGAGGAAGCGCTTAACCAATCCCCTCCTTCATTCATTCATTCAATCATATTTATTGGGCGCTCAGTGTGTGCAGAGGACTCTACTAAGCGCTTGGGGGTGGTGATGATGATGATGATGGGCCACCTGAGCGCTTAGCACAGTGCCTGCCCCCTAGGCCCAGAGGAAGCGCTTAACCAATCCCCTCCTTCATTCATTCAATCATTTATTGAGCGCTTAGTGCGTACAGAGGACTCCACTAAGCGCTTGGGGGGGGGGGTGATGATGATGATGACTGGCCACCTGAGCGCTTAGCACAGTGCCTGCCCCCTAGGCCCAGAGGAAGCGCTTACCCTATCCCCTCCTTCATTCATTCATTCAATCATATTTATTGGGCGCTCAGTGCGTGCAGAGGACTCTACTAAGCGCTTGGGGAGGGGTGATGATGATGGGCCACCTGAGCGCTCAGCACAGTGCCTGCCCCGTAGTAGGCGCTTCCCCAATCCCCTCCTTATGGGGATGGTGCTGCTGCTGCCCCCCGCCCCCCTGCCTCCGCAGCGCTTAGCACAGTGCCCGCCCCCCAGGCCCCATCCCTTCTTTATTCTCGTTATAATAACGATGGTTTCCGGTCCCCCCCATCCCCGGGTCCGGGCGCTCAGTACAGTGCGGGGCGCTTACTCTGGCTGTCGCTCAGGGAGATCATGGTGACGGCGTCGGGCTGCCGGCGGGGGCGCGCACGCACGACGCACGCACGCACGCGCACCGAGGCCGCCACGTCTCCCCGAACCACAGGGCCCCCGGCCCGCCGCCGCCGCCCATTGGCCCCGCCCCGCCGCCGCCTCGGCCAATCGGGGGCCGCCTTGTTGGGGGACGCCCGCCCACAGAGGGGGCAGGGCGCATGCGCGCCGCGGGGGCGGCGCTCTGATTGGCGGGCGCCCCCGGGCCGGGCCGGAAGTGGGGGGGGGGCGGCCGCGCGCGCGTGCGCGGGAGGGCGGGGTCGGGACGCTGAAGAAGGCGGGGGGGGGCGGCACCGGGGGGCTTCGGGACAGGTAAGGGGGAGATGCGCTCCCCGCTCTACGGTCCCCGGGGCGGGGGCTTTTCCCCGCTCTGCGCTCCCTGGGGGGCGGGCTTCCCCCCTCTCTCTGCGCTCCCCGGGGGGCGGGGCTTTTCCCGCTCTGCGCTCTCCCGGGGGGCGGGGCTTTTCCTCGCTCTGCGCTCCCGGAGAAGTAGTTTTTCCCGCTCTGCGCTTCTCGGGGGCGGGGCCTTTCCCCGCTCTGCGCTTCTCGGGGGCGGGGCCTTTCCCCGCTCTGCGCTCTCCCGGACGGCGGGGCTTCCCCCGGTTCTGCGCTCCCGGGGGGCGGGGCTTTTCCTCGCTCTGCGCTCCCCGGGGGGCGGGGCTTTTCCTCGCTCTGCGCTCTTCGGGGGCGGGGCCTCTCCTCGCTTTGCGCTCCCCGGGGAAGGAGCTTTTCCCCCCCCTGCCCTGCGCTCCCCGGGGGCGGGACTTTTCCTCGCTCTGCGCTCCCTGTGGGAGGAGATTTTCCTCGCTCTGCGCTCCCGGGGGGCGGGGCCTCTCCCCCTCTGCGCTCCTCGGGGGAGGGGCTTTTCCTCGCTCTGCGCTCCGAAGGGGGCGGAGCTTTCCTCTCTCTCTCTCTCTCTCTCTCTCTCTCTCTCTCTCTCTCTGCGCTCCTCGGGGGCGGGGCTTTTCCCCGCTCTGCGCTCCCGAGGGGCGGGGCCTTTTTCTCGCTCTGCGCTCCCCGGGGGGCGGGGGCTTTTTCCCCCCCCCGCTCTGCTCTCCCCGGGGGCGGGGCTTTTCCTCGCTCTGCGCTCCCTATGGGTGGGATTTTCCTCTCTCTGCGCTCCGAAGGGGGCGGAGCTTTCCTCTCTCTCTCTGCGCTCCTCGGGGGCGGGGCTTTTCCCCGCTCTGCGCTCCCGGGGGCGGGGCCTCCCCCCCGCTCTGAGCTCCCGAGGGGCGGGGCCTTTTCCTCGCTCTGCGCTCCCCGGGGGGCGGGGCTTTTCCTCGCTCTGCGCACCCCGGGGGGCGGGGCTTTCTCCTCGCTCTGCGCTCCCTATGGGTGGGATTTTCCTCGCTCTGCGCTCCCTGTGGGAGGAGCTTTTCCTCGCTCTGCGCTCCCGGGGGGCGGGGCCTCTCCCCCCTCTGCACTCCTCGGGGGCGGGGGTCTCTCGCTCTGCGCTCCCAGGGAAGGAGCTCCCCCCCCCCCCCCCCCGCTCTGCGCTCCTTGGGGGCGGGGCTTTTCCTCGCTCTGCACTCCCCGGGGGGCGGGGCCTCTTCTCGCTCTGCGCTCTTGGGGGGGCGGGGCTTTCCCTCGCTCTGCGCTACCTGAGGGAGGAGCTTTTCCTCGCTCTGCGCTCCCGGGGGAAGGAGCTTTTCCTGCTCTGCACTCCCTGTGGGAGGAGACTTTCCTCGGTCTGTGCTCCCCGGGGGGCGGGGCTTTTCGTCTCTCTGCGCTCCTCGGGGGGAAGGAGCATTTCCCGCTCTGCGCTCCCCGGGGGCGGGGCCTATTCCCGCTCTGCGCTCCTCGGGGGCGGGGCCGCTCCTCGCTCTGCGCTCCCGAGGGGCGGGGCTTTTTCCCCCGCTCTGCGCTCCCTGTGGGCGGGATTTTCTTCGCTCTGCGCTCTCTGTGGGAGGAGATTTTCCTCGCTCTGCGCTCCTCGGGGGCGGGGCCTCTCCTCGCTCTGCGCTCCCCGGGAAGGAGCTTTTTCCCCCCCGCTCTGCGCTCCCCGGGGGCGGGGCTTTTCCCGCTCTGCGCTCCCTATGGGCGGGATTTTCTTCGCTCTGCGCTCCCTGGGGGAGGAGATTTTCCTCGCTCTGCGCTCCCCTGGGGGCGGGGCTTTTCCCCGCTCTGCGCTCTCTTGGGGGCGGGGCTTCCCCCCCCGCTCTACGCTCCCCGGGGGCGGGGCTTTCCCCGCTTTGCGCTCCCTATGGGCGGGACTTTTCTTCGCTCTGCGCTCCCTGTGGGCGGGGCTTCTCCTCGCTCTGCGCTCCCTATGGGCGGGATTTTCTTCGCTCTGCGCTCCCTGTGGGAGGAGGTTTCCCTCGCTCTGCGCTCCCGGGGGGCGGGGCCTCTCCCCCCCTGCGCTCCTCGGGGGCGGGGCCTCTCGTTCTGCGCTCCCTGTGGGAGGAGGTTTCCCTCGCTCTGCGCTCCCGGGGGGCGGGGCCTCTCCCCCCTCAGCACTCCTCGGGGGCGGGGCCTCGTTCTGCGCTCCCGGAGGGCGGGGTCTCTCGCTCTGAGCTCCCCGGGGGCGGGGCTTTTCCTCGCTCTGCGCTCCCTATGGGCGGGATTTTCTTTGCTCTACGCTCCCCGTGGGAGGAGATTTTCCTTGCTCTGCGCTCCCGGGGGCGGGGCCTCTCCCCCCTCTGCGCTCCCGGGGGGCGGAGCTTTCCTCGCTCTGCGCTCCCGGGGGAAGGAGCTTTTTCCCCGCTCTGCGCTCCCCGGGGAAGGGGCTTTTTCCTCCTGCTCTGCGCTCTTCGGGGGCGGGGCTTTTCCTCGCTCTGCGCTCCTGGGGAAGGAGATTTTCCCGCTCTGCGCTCTTCGGGGGCGGGGCTTTTCCCCCCCGCTCTGCGCTCCCGGGGGGCGGGGCTTTCCCCCACGCTCTGCGCTCCCGGGGGGCGGGGCTTTTCCCCGCTCTGCGCTCCCGGGGGGCGGGGCTTTTCCTCGCTCTGCGCTCCCCGGGGGGCGGGGCTTTTCCTCGCTCTGCGCTCCTCGGGGGAAGGAGCATTTCCCGCTCTGCGCTCCCCGGGGACGGGGCCCCTCGCTCTGCGCTCCTCGGGGGCGGGGCCGCTCCTCGCTCTGCGCTCCCGAAGGGCGGGGCTTTTTCCCGCTCTGCGCTCCCGAGGGGCGGGGCTTTTTCCCGCGCTGCGCTCCGGAAGGAAGGAGCTTTTCCCCCCCCCCCGCTCTGCGCTCCCCGGGGGCGGGGCTTTTCCTCGCTCTGCGCTCCCTATGGGCGGGATTTTCTTCGCTCTGCGCTCCCTGGGGGCGGAGCCTCTCCTCGCTCTAAGCTCCCCGGGAAGGAGCTTTTCCCCGCTTTCCGCTCCCCGGGGGGGGAGGGGATTTTCCCCAATTTGTGCTCCCCGGGGGCGGGACTTTTCCTCGCTCTGCGCTCCCCGGGAAGGAGTTTTTCCCCCGCTTTGCGCTCCCTGGGGGCGGGGCCTCTCCCCCTGTGCGCTCCCGAGAGGCGGGGCTTTTCCTCGCTCTGCGCTCCCGGGGGAAGGAGCTTCCCCCCCCCCCGCTTTGCGCTCCTCGGGGGCGGGGCTTTTCCTCCCTCTGCGCTCCCGGGGAAGGCGCTTTTCCTCGCTCTGCGCTCCCCGGGGGGCGGGGCCTCTTCTCGCTCTGCGCTCTTGGGGGGCGGGGCTTTTCCTCGCTCTGCGCTCCCGGGGGAAGGAGCTTTTCCCGCTCTGCGCTCCCTGTGGGAGGAGATTTTCCTCGCTCTGCGGTCCCCGGGGGCGGGGCCTTTTCCTGGTCTGCGCTCACGGGTGTCGGGGCTTCCCCCCCCCCCGCGCTCTGCGCTCCCCGGGGGGCGGGGCCTTTCCTCGCTCTGCGCTCCCCCGGGGGGCGGGGCCTCTCCTCGCTCTGCGCTCTCCCGGGGGGTGGGGCTTCCCCCCTCCCGCTCTGCGCTCCCTGTGGGAGGAGCCCTTCCTCGCTCTGCGCTCCCGGGGGGGCGGGGCTTCTCCTCGCTCTGCGCTCCTCGGGGGCGGGGCCTATTCCCCCTCTGCGCTCCCCGGGGGCGGGGCTTTCCCCTCTCTGTGCTCCCGGGGGAAGGCAATTTTCCCGCTCTGCGCTCCCTATGGGCGGGGCTTTCCCCCGCTCTGTGCCCCCAGGGGGGGCGGGGCCTGTTCTCGCTCTGCGCTCTTGGGGGGCGGGGCTTTTCCTCGCTCTGCGCTCCCTGTGGGAGGAGCTTTCTCCCCCCTGCTCTGCGCTCCCGAGGGGCGGGGCCTCCCTCTCTCCCTCTCTCCCTCTCTCCCTCTC
The DNA here is from genome assembly GCF_015852505.1 of Tachyglossus aculeatus. Lineage (NCBI taxonomy): Eukaryota > Metazoa > Chordata > Mammalia > Monotremata > Tachyglossidae > Tachyglossus > Tachyglossus aculeatus. The sequence goes on from NC_052067.1 coordinate 170,732,706, forward strand.
TCCCTCTCTCCCTCTCTCCCTCTCTCCCTCTCTCCCTCTCTCCCTCTCTCCCTCTCTCCCTCCCATTGGCTGGCGGGCGGGGCCTCCCCTCCCTGCTCCGCCCTCTCATTGGCCGGTAGGCGTGGCCTCCCCCACAGCTCCGCCCTCCCATTGGTCAGCGGGCGTACTGCCTCTCTGCTGCTCCCTGGTGGGGGTAGGGGGGCGTGGGCGCTCTGCCCACCCATTGGTCGGTGGGCGTGGCCTGCCCTCCCATTGGCTGGTGGGCGGGGCCTCCCGCTCTGCCCCTTCCTGGGGGCGTGGCCTTCCCTCCCGGCCCTGCCCTCCCATTGGTCGGGGGGCGTGGCCTTCCCTCCCGTCGGTGGGCGTGGCCTCCCAGCAGGGCCTGGGAACTTAGCAGCAGCATCATCATCATAATGATGGCATGTGTTAACAATAATAATAAATAATAACGATGGCATTTATTAAGCGCTTACTCTGTGCCAAGCACTGTTCTAAGCGCTGGGGAGGTTACAAGGTGATCAGGTTGTCCCCCGGGGGGCTCCCAGTCTTCACCCCCATTTTACAGATGAGGGAACCGAGGCCCAGAGAAGTGAAGTGACCTGCCCAAAGTCACACAACTGACAATTGGCAGAGCTGGGATTTGAACCCAGGACCTCTGACTCCAAGCGCTTACTACGTTAAGCGTTTACTATGTGCCAAGCCCTGTTCTAAGCACTGGAGGGGATGCAAGGTGATCAGGTTGTCCCCCAGGGGGCTCACAGTCTTCATCCCCATTTGACAGATGAGGGAACTGAGGCACAGATAGTAATCATAATCATAATAATCAATAATAATAATGATGGCATTTGTTAAGCGCTTACTATGTGCCAAGCACTGTTCTAAGCACTGGGGAGGTTACAAGGTGATCGGGTTGTCCCACGGCAGGGGCTCACAGTCTTCATCCCCATTTGGCCGATGAGAGAACTGAGGCACAGAGAATAATAATAATAATAATAATAATAATAATAATAATGATGATGGTATTTGTTAAGCGCTTACTATGTGCCAAGCACTGTTCTAAGCGCTGGAGAGGTTACAAGGTGCTCAGGTTGTCCCACTGGGTCTCACAGTCTGCATCCCCATTTTAAAGAGGAGGGAACTGAGGCACAGAGAATAATAATAATAATAATGGCATTTGTTAAGTGCTTACTAAGTGCCAAGCACTGTTCTAAGCATTGTGGAGGTTACAAGGTGATCAGGTTGTCCCATGTGGGGCTCACAGTCTTCATCCCCATTTTACAGATGAGGTCACTGAGGCCCAGAGAATGATAATAAAATAATGGCATTTCTTAAGCGCTTACTATGTGCAAAGCACGGTTCTAATCGCTGGGGAGGTTACAAGGTGCTCAGGTTGTCCCACGGGGGGCTCAGAGTCTTCGTCCCCACTTTACAGATGAGGGAACTGAGGCACAGAGAATAATAATAATAATAATAATGACGGCATTGGCCAAGCCCCGTTCTAAGCCTTTACTATAATCATAATGGCATTTGTTAAGGACTTACTCTGTGCCAAGCACTGTTCTAAGCGTCGGGGGAGATACAAGGTGCTCAGGTTTTCCCCCGTGGGGCTCACAGTCTTCATCCCCATTTGACAGATGAGGGAACTGAGGTACAGAGCAGAATGATGATGATAATAATAATAATAATAATGGCATTTATTAAGCGCTTACTATGTGCCAAGCACTGTTCTAAGCACTGGGAGAGATACAAGGCGATCAGGTTGTCCCACGTGGGGCTCACAGTCTTCATCCCCATTTGACAGATGAGGGAACTGAGGTACAGAGCAGAATGATGATGATAATAATAATAATAATGGCATTTATTAAGCGCTTACTATGTGCCAAGCACGGTTCTAAGCACTAAGGGAGATACAAGGCGATCATGTTGTCCCCCGGGGGGCTCACAGTCTTCATCCCCATTTGACAGATGAGGGAACTGAGGTACAGAGCAGAATGATGATAATAACAATAATAATAATAATAATAATAATGGCATTTATTAAGCGCTTACTATGTGCCAAGCACAGTTCTAAGCACTGGGGAAGATACGAGGTGATCAGGTTGTCCCACGGGGGGCTCACAGTCTTCATCCCCATTTGACAGATGAGGGAACTGAGGTACAGAGCAGAATGATGATAATAATAATAATAATAATAATAATGGAATTTATTAAGCGCTTACTATGTGCCAAGCACGGTTCTAAGCACTGGGGGAGATACGAGGTGATCAGGTTGTCCCATGGGGGGCTCACAGTCTTCATCCCCATTTGACAGATGAGGGGACTGAGGCCCAGAGAATAATAATAATAATAATAATAATAGCATTTCTTAAGGGCTTACTATGTGCCAAGCACTGTTCTAAGCGCTGGGGAGGTTAGAAGGTGATGAGGTTGTCCCACGGGGGGCTCCCAGTCTTCATTCCCATTTTCCAGACGAGGTCACTGAGGCCCAGAGAAGTGCCGTGACTTGCCCCAAGTCCCCCAGCTGACAAGTGGCGGAGCCGGGATTAGAACCCATGACCTCAGACTCCCAAGCCCGGGCTCTTTCTACTAAGCCGTGCTGCTTCTCTATATTAATGGCATTTGTTCAGCGCTTACTATGTGCCAAGCACTGTTCTAAGCACTGAGGTAATAATAATAATAATGATGATGGTATTTGTTAAGCGCTTACTATGTGCCGAGCACTGTTCTAAGCACTGAGGTAATAATACTAGTGATGATGGTATTTGTTAAGCGCTTACTATGTGCCGAGCACTGTTCTAAGCACTGAGGTAATAATACTAATGATGATGGTATTTGTTAAGCGCTTACTATGTGCCGAGCACTGTTCTAAGCACTGAGGTAATAATAATAATAATGATGATGGTATTTGTTAAGCGCTTACTATGTGCCGAGCACTGTTCTAAGCACTGAGGTAATAATAATAATAATGATGGTATTTGTTAAGCGCTTACTATGTGCCGAGCACTGTTCTAAGCACTGAGGTAATAATAATAATGATGATGGTATTTAAGCGCTTACTATGTGCCGAGCACTGTTCTAAGCACTGAGGTAATAATAATAATAATGATGGTATTTGTTAAGCGCTTACTATGTGCCGAGCACTGTTCTAAGCACTGAGGTAATAATAATAATGATGATGGTATTTGTTAAGCGCTTACTATGTGCCGAGCACTGTTCTAAGCACTGAGGTAATAATAATAATAATGATGGTATTTGTTAAGCGCTTACTATGTGCCGAGCACTGTTCTAAGCACTGAGGTAATAATAATAATGATGATGGTATTTGTTAAGCGCTTACTATGTGCCGAGCACTGTTCTAAGCACTGAGGTAATAATAATAATAATGATGATGGTATTTGTTAAGCGCTTACTATGTGCCGAGCACTGTTCTAAGCACTGAGGTAATAATACTAATGATGATGGTATTTGTTAAGCGCTTACTATGTGCCGAGCACTGTTCTGAGCACTGAGGTAATAATACTAATGATGATGGTATTTGTTAAGCGCTTACTATGTGCCGAGCACTGTTCTGAGCACTGAGGTAATAATAATAGTGATGATGGTATTTGTTAAGCGCTTACTATGTGCCGAGCACTGTTCTAAGCACTGAGGTAATAATAATAATGATGATGGTATTTAAGCGCTTACTATGTGCCAAGCACTGTTCTAAGCACTGAGGTAATAATAATAATGATGATGGTATTTGTTAAGCGCTTACTATGTGCCAAGCACTGTTCTAAGCACTGGGGGAGATACAAGGTGATCAGGTTGTCCCCCGGGGGGCTCCCAGTCTTCATCCCCATTTTCCAGATGAGGTCACTGAGGCCCAGAGAAGTGAAGCGACCAGCCCAAAGTCACCCAGCTGACAGGTGGTGGAAGTGGGATTCGAACCCATGACCTCGGACTCTACCCACCAAGTCACGCTGCTTCAGCAGGAGCCCACTGTTGGGTCGGGGCCGTCTCTCGATGTCGCCAACTTGGACTTCCCAAGCGCTTAGTACAGTGCTCTGCACACAGTAAGCGCTCAATAAATGCAATTGATTGATTGACTGTCTCTCTATGTTGCCAACTTGGGCTTCCCAAGCGCTTAGTACAGTGCTGTGCACACAGGAAGCGCTCAATAAATACAATTGATTGATTGATTGATTGACTGTCTCTCTATGTTGCCAACTTGGACTTCCCAAGCGCTTAGTCCAGCGCTCTGCACACAGGAAGCGCTCAATAAATACAATTGATTGATTGATTGACTGTCTATGTTGCCAACTTGGACTTCCCAAGCGCTTAGTCCAGCGCTCTGCACACAGGAAGCGCTCAATAAATACAATTGATTGATTGACTGTCTCTAGATGTAGCCAACTTGGACTTCCCAAGCGCTTAGTCCAGTGCTCTGCACACAGTAAGCGCTCAATAAACACGATTGATGATGATGATGATGATTGGATTGATTGACTTAGTTAATTTAATGAATGAATTCACGCTGTGCACACAGTAAGCGCTCAGTAAGTACGACTGAATGAATGAATGAATTCATTCCATCGTATTTGTTGGGCGCTTACCGCACGCGGTGCAGTGTACTAAGCGCTTCGGAAAATACAGTGCAACAATAAAGAGGGACAATCCCTGCCCACGACGCGGGGGCCAGACAGACCAAAGTACCTTGTATGTTGTATCTCTCCCCAGTGCTTAGAACGGTGCTTGGCACATAGTAAGTGCTTAACAAATGCCATTATTTATTATTATTATTATTATTATTATTATTATTATTCTCTGGGCCTCAGTTCCCTCATCTGTAAAATGGGGATGAAGACTGTGAGCCCCCTGAGGGACAACCTGAACACCTTGTAACCTCCACAGTGTTTAGAACAGTGCTTGGCACATAGTAAGTGCTTAATAAATGCCATCATTATTATTATTATCATTATTATTATTACCATTATTATTCTCAGGGCCTCAGTTCCCTCATCTGTAAAATGGGGATGAAGACTGAGAGCCCCCCCTGGGACAACCTGCTCACCTAGTAACCTCCCCAGCGCTTAGAACGGTGCTTGGCACATAGTAAGCGCTTAACAAATGCCATCATTATTATTATTACTTAATTTCTCTGGGCCTCAGTTCCCTCATCTGGAAAATGGGGATGAAGACTGTGAGCCCCCTGAGGGACCACCTAATCACCTTGTAACCTCCCCAGCGCTTAGAGCAGTGTTTTGCACATAGTAAGCGCTTAATAAATGCCATTATTGTTGTTATTGTTCTAGTGCGTGCTTAACAAATCCCATCATCACCGAGCACGACAAACAGAATGCATGTATTTGGGGAAAACTGTGGAAAAATGGGAATTTTTCTTGTCTTTCCTTGGCAGAAAGGACCGAGGGGGGAGGCCAGGCGGGATTCGCAGAGCCCCTCGTCCGTTTGGAGGATGGAGGCCCTCGCAGGTAAGCCCGGCTTCCTCGCGGAACAGCCGAAGGGAGCGTCATTCATTCCGTCCTATTTACTGAGCGCCTACTGTGTGCGGAGCACTGTACTGAGCGCTTGGGAAGTCCAAGTCGGCAACAGAGACGGTCCCTACCCGACAGCGGGCTCACGGGCTAGACGTGTGAGCCCCCCGTGGGACAACCTCATCACCTTGTATCTCCCCCAGTGCTCAGAACAGTGCTCGGCACATAGTAAGCGCTTAACTAATACCATCATCATGTCTAATGGTGATAAGAATAATAATAATAATAATAATGATGTTGGTATTAGTTAAGCGCTTACTATGTGCCGGGCACTATCCAGCCCAGCACTTTTAGAACAGTGCTCGGCACGTAGTAAGCGCTTAACAAATTCCAACATTATTATTATTATTATTATCATACATGATGATGGTATTTGTTACCAACATTATCATTATTATTTGTTACCAACATTATCATTATTATTATTATTATTATTGTCATTAGACATGATGATGGTATTAGTTAAGCGCTTACTATGTGCCCAGCACAGTTCTAAAAGTGCTGGGCTCGATAGTGCCCGGCACATAGGAAGCGCTTAACAACTTCCAACATCATTATTATTATTATTATTATTATAATCATACATGATGATGGTATTATTTAAGCGCTTACTATGTGCTAAGCACTGTTCTAAGTGCTGGGCTGGATAGTGCCCGGCACATAGTAAGCGCTTAACTAATACCAACATTATTATCATTATTATTATTATTATTATTATCATTAGACATGATGATGGTATTAGTTAAGCGCTTACTATGTGCCCAGCACAGTTCTAAAAGTGCTGGGCTCGATAGTGCCCGGCACATAGTAAGCGCTTAACTAATACCAACATTATTATCATTATTATTATTATTATCATTAGACATGATGATGGCATTAGTTAAGCGCTTACTATGTGCCAAGCACTGTTCTAAAAGTGCTGGGCTGGATAGTGCCCGGCACATAGCGCTTAACTAATACCAACATTATTATTATTATTATCATTATTATTATTATTATCATTATACATGATGATGCTATTAGTTAAGCGCTTACTATGTGCCAAGCACTGTTCTAAAAGTGCTGGGCTTGATAGTGCCCGGCACATAGGAAGCGCTTAACTAATACCAACATTATTATCATTATCATTAGACATGATGATGGTATTAGTTAAGCGCTTACTATGTGCCGAGCACTGTTCTAAAAGTGCTGGGCTGGATAGTGCCCGGCACATAGTAAGCGCTTAACTAATACCAACATTATCATTATTATTATTATTATTATTATCGTCATTATACATGATGATGGTATTAGTTAAGCGCTTACTACGTGCCCAGCACAGTTCTAAAGGTGCTGGGCTCGATAGTGCCCGGCACATAGTGAGCGCTTAACTAATACCAACATTATTATCATTATTATTATTATTATCATCATTAGACATGATGATGGCATTAGTTAAGCGCTTACTATGTGCCGAGCACTGTTCTAAAAGTGCTGGGCTGGATAGTGCCTGGCACATAGTAAGCGCTTAACTAATACCAACATTATTATTATTATTATCATTAGACATGATGATGGTATTAGTTAAGCGCTTACTATGTGCCGAGCACTGTTCTAAAAGTGCTGGGCTGGATAGTGCCCGGCACATAGTAAGCGCTTCACTAATACCAACATCATTATTATTATTATTATTATTATTATTATTATTGTCATTAGACATGATGATGGTATTAGTGAAGCGCTTACTATGTGCCGAGCACTGTTCTAAAAGTGCTGGGCTGGATAGTGCCCGGCACATAGTAAGCGCTTAACTAATACCAACATTATTATTATCATCATTAGACATGATGATGGTATTAGTTAAGCGCTTACTATGTGCCAAGCACCGTTCTAAATGTTGGGCTGGATAGTGCCCCGCACATAGTAAGCGCTTAACTAATACCAACATTATTATTATTATTACTATTATTCTTATTGTTATTATACATGATGATGGTATTAAGCACTTACTATGTGCCAAGCACTGTTCTAAAAGTGCTGAGCTGGATAGTGCCCGGCACATAGTAAGTGCTTAACTAATACCAACATGATTATCATTATTATTATTATTATTATTATCATTAGACATGACGATGGTATTCATTAAGCGCTTACTATGTGCTGAGCACTGTTTTAAAAGTGCTGGGCTGGATAGTGCCCGGCACATAGTAAGTGCTTAACTAATACCAACGTTATCATTATTATTATTATTATTATCGTCATTATACATGATAATGGTATTAGTTAAGCGCTTACTATGTGCTGAGCGCTGTTCTAAAAGTGCTGGGCTGGATAGTGCCCAGCACATAGTAAGCGCTTCACTAATACCAACATTATTATTATTATTATTATTATCATCATTAGACGATAGTGGTATTAGTGAAGCGCTTACTATGTGCCGAGCACTGTTCTAAAAGTGCTGGGCTGGATAGTGCCCAGCACATAGTAAGCGCTTAACGAATACCAACATTATTATCATCATTATTATTATTATTATTATTATCATTATGCATGATGATGGTAGTAGTTAAGCGCTTACTATGTACCAAGCACTGTTCTAATTGCTGGGCTGGATAGTGCCCGGCACATAGTAAGCGCTTAACTAATACCAACATTATTTTCATTATTATTATTATTATCATTATACATGATGATGGCATTAGTTAAGCACTTACTATGTGCCCAGCACTGTTTTAAAAGTGCTGGGCTGCATAGTGCCCGGCACATAGTAAGCGCTTAACTAATACCAACATTATTGTTATTAATATTATTACTATCATTTTTATTATTATTATTATCATTATACATGACGATGGTATTTGTTAAGCGCTTCCTATGTGCCAGGCACTGTTCTAAAAGTGCTGGGCTGGATAGTGCCTGGCACCTAGTAAGCGCTTAACTAATACCAACATTATTATTATCATTATTTTTATTATTATTATCATTATACATGATGATGGTATTAGTTAAGTGCTTGCTAATACCAACATTATTATTAATAATATTATTATTATCATTTTTATTATTATTATTATCATTATACATGATGATGGTATTAGTTAAGCGCTTACTATGTGCCAAGCACTGTTCTAAAAGTGCTGGGCTGGATAGTGCCCGGCACATAGTAAGCGCTTAACTAATACCAATGTTATTATTATTATTATTATTATTATCATCATTATACACGATGCTGGTATTAGTTAAGCGCTTACTATGTTCCGAGCACTGTTCTAAAAGTGCTGGGCTGGATAGTGCCCGGCACATAGTAAGCGCTTAACTAATACCAACGTTATTATTATTATTATTATTATCATCATTATACATGACGCTGGTATTAGTTAAGCGCTTACTATGTGCCGAGCACTGTTCTAAAAGTGCTGGGCTGGATAGTGCCTGGCACATAGTAAGCGCTTAACTAATACCAACATTATTATTATTATTATCATTAGACATGATGATGGTATTAGGTAAGCGCTTACTATGTGCCGAGCACTGTTCTAAAAGTGCTGGGCTGGATAGTGCCCGGCACATAGTAAGCGCTTAACTAATACCAACATTATCATTATTATCATTATTATCATTATTATCATTAGACATGATGCTGGTATTAGTTAAGCGCTTACTATGTGCCAAGCACTGTTCTAAAAGTGCTGGGCTGGATAGTGCCTGGCACATAGTAAGTGCTTAATACCAATGTTATTGTTATTATAATTATTATCATTATTATTATTATTATTATCATTAGACATGGTGATGGTATTAGTTAAGCGCTTACTATGTGCCGAGCACTGTTCTAAAAGTGCTGGCCTGGATAGTCCCCGGCACATAGTAAGCGCTTAACTAATACCAACATTATTATTATTGTTATTATTATTGTCATTATACATGATGATGGTATTAGTTAAGCGCTTACTATGTGCCGAGCACTGTTCTAAAAGTGCTGGGCTGGATAGTGCCCGGCACATAGTGAGCGCTTAACTAATACCAACATTATTATTATCATTATCATTATTATTATTATTATCATTATCATTATACATGATGATGGTATTAGTTAAGCGCTTAGTATGTGCCAAGCACTGTTCTAAGAGTGCTGGGCTGGATAGTGCCCGGCACATAGTAAGCGCTTAACTAATACCAACATTATTGTCATTATTATTATTATCATTATACATGATGATGGTATTAGATAAGCACTTACTATATGCCGGGCACATAGTAAGCGCTTAACTAATACCAACATCATTATTATTATTAGACATGATGATGGTATTAGTTAAGCGCTTCCTATGTGCCAAGCACTGTTCTAAAAGTGCTGGGCTGGATAGTGCCTGGCACATAGTAAGCGCTTAACTAATACCAACATTATCATTAGTATTATTATTATCGTCATTATACATGATGATGGTATTAGTTAAGCGCTTACTATGTGCCGAGCACTGTTCTAAAAGTGCTGGACTGGATAGTGCCCGGCACATAGTAAGCGCTTAACTAATACCAACATTATTATTATCATCATCATCATCATCATTATTATTATTATCATTATTATTATTATTATTATTATTATCAGTATGCATGATGATGGTATTACTTAAGTGCTTACTATGTGCCGAGCACTGTTCTAAAAGTGCTGGGCTGCATAGTGCCCGGCACATAGTAAGCGCTTAACTAATACCAACATTATCATTATTATTATTATTATCATTAGACATGATGATGGTATTAGTTAAGCGCTTACTATGTGCCGGGCACTGTTCTAAATGCTGGGCTGGATACTGCCCGGCACATAGTAAGCGCTTAACTAATACCAACATTATCATTATTATCATTATTATCATTATTATCATTAGACATGATGCTGGTATTAGTTAAGCGCTTACTATGTGCCAAGCACTGTTCTAAAAGTGCTGGGCTGGATAGTGCCCGGCACAGAGTAAGCGCTTAACTAATACCAATGTTGTTATTATTATTATTATTATTATCGTCATTATACATGATGATGGCATTAGTTAAGCGCTTACTATGTGCCAAGCACTGTTCTAAAAGTGCTGGGCTGGATAGTGCCCGGCACATAGTGAGCGCTTAACTAATACCAACGTTATTATCATTATTATTATTATTATTATTATTATTATTATTATCAGTATGCATGAGGATGGTATTACTTAAGCGCTTACTATGTGCCGAGCACTGTTCTAAAAGTGCCGGGCTGGATAGTGCCCGGCACATAGTAAGCGCTTAGCTAATACCAACATTATTATTATTATTATTATTATTATTATTATTATCATCATTATTATTATTATTATTATTATCATCATCGTTAGACATGATGATGGTATTAGTTAAGCGCTTACTATGTGCCAGGCACTATCCAGCCCAGCACTTAGAACAGTGCTCGGCACTTAGTAAGCGCTTAACAAATACCAAAATTACTATTATTATTATCATTATACATGATGATGATGATGATTAGCTAGCACTTAACTAATACCATCATCATGTCTAATGATAATAATAATAATAATGTCGGTATTAAGCGCTTACTATGTGCCGGGCACTATCCAGCCCAGCACTTTTAGAACAGTGCTCGGCACTTCACTTCTCTGGGCCTCAGTTCTCTCATCTGTCAAATGGGGATGAAGACCGTGAGCCCCCCCGTGGGACCACCTCATCGCCTTGGAACCTCCCCAGTGCTTAGAACAGGGCTTGGCACATAGGAAGCGCTTAATAAATGCTGCCATTATTATTATTATTCTCTGGGCCTCAGTTCCCTCCTCTGTAAAATGGGGATGAAGACCGTGAGCCCCCTGTGGAACAACCTGATCACCTTGTAACCTCCCCAGTGCTTAGAACAGGGCTTGGCACGTAGGAAGCGCTTAAAAAATGCCAGCAGCGGGGCTCAGTGGAAAGAGCCCGGGCTTTGGAGTCAGAGGTCATGGGTTCGAATCCCGGCTCCGCCACATGTCTGCTGTGTGACCTTGGGCAAGTCACTCCACTTCTCTGAGCCTCAGTTCCCCCATCTGTAAAATGGGGATTAAGACTTGAGCCCCACGTGGGACAACCTGATCACTTTGTATCCCCCCCGGCGCTTAGAACAGTGCTTTGCACATAGTAAGCGCTTAACAAATGCCAACATTATTATTATTATTATTATTATTATTATTATTCTCTGGGCCTCAGTTCCCTCATCTGTCAAATGGGGATGAAGACCGTGAGCCCCCCGTGAGACAACCTGAGCACCTTGTAACCTCCCCAGCGCTTAGAACAGTGCTTGGCACATACTAAGCGCTTAATAAATGCCATCATCATTATTATTATTATTCTCTGGGCCTCAGTTCCCTCATCTGTCAAATGGGGATGAAGACCGTGAGCCCCCCTGTGGGACAACCTGAGCACCTTGTAACCTCCCCAGCGCTTAGAACAGTGCTTGGCACATAGTAAGCGCTTAATAAATGCCATCATCATTATTACTATTATTCTCTGGGCCTCAGTTCCCTCATCTGTCACCTCCCCAGCGCTTAGAACGGTGCTTTGCACATAGGAAGAGCTTAATAAATGCTATCATTATTATTATTATTATTATTATTATTATTATCATTACTATTATTATTATTATTATCATTATTATTTTTGCACATAAGGAGAGCTTAATAAATGCTATTATTATTATTATCATTATTATTATCATTACTATTATTATTATTATTATCATTATTATTTTTGCACATAAGGAGAGCTTAATAAATGCTATTATTATTATTATCATTATTATTATCATTACTATTATTATTATTATTATCATTATTATTTTTGCACATAGGAAGAGCTTAATAAATGCTATTATTATTATTATTATTATCATTACTATTATTATTATTATTATCATTATTATTTTTGCACATAAGGAGAGCTTAATAAATGCTATTATTATTATTATTATTATTATCATTACTATTATTATTATTATTATCATTATTATTTTTGCACATAGGAAGAGCTTAATAAATGCTATTATTATTATTATTATTATCATTACTATTATTATTATTATTATTATCATTATTATTTTTGCACATAGGAAGAGCTTAATAAATGCTATCATTATTATTGTTGTTGTTATTCTTCTTATTATTATTATTGTTTATTATTATTATTATTCTTATTTATTCCCGCAGAGCTGACGGCTGAACTGGACGCCACCAGCCAGGAGCTGCAGGCCGTGGAGATTCAGCTGCAGGAGCTCCTGGAGAGGCAGGCGGATCTGATGCGGAAAAAGGAGGCCCTCGGCAGGAAAATCCAGCTTTCCCTGGACAATCCCGGCCCCGGGGCCGCCTCCCACCTCGACGGCTCCCCGCAGGCCTGGAATAAGCAAGGTTTCTAATAATAATAATAATAATAATAACAACAATGGCATTTATTAAGCGCTTACTATGTGCCAGGCACTGTAATAATAATATTAATTAACTAATAATGGCGTTTATTAAGCGCTTACTATGTGCGAAGCACTGTTTTAAGCGCTGGGGAGGTTACAGGGTGATGAGGTGGTCCCATTGGGGGCTCACGGTCTTCATCCCCATTTTCCAGACGAGGGAACTGAGGCCCAGAGAAGGGAAGTGACTTGCCCAGAGTCATGCAGCTGACAGTTGGCGGAGCCGGGATTTGAACCCACAACCTCTGACTCCAAAGCCCGGGCTCTTTCCACTGAGCCACGCTGCTTCTCTTGTACGACTACTACTAATAATAATAGTGGCATTTATTAAGCGCTTACTAGTACTACTACTACTAATAATAATAATGGTGGCATTTATTAAGCGCTTACTACTACTACTAATAATAATCATGATGATGTTGCAAGGTAATAATAATAATCATAATGATGATGATGGCATCTGTTAAGCACTTACTATGTGCCAAGCACTGTAAGAATAATAATAATAATAATAATAATAATGGTGGCACTTATTAAGCGCTTACTCTGTGCCAAGCACTGTTGTAAGCACTGGGGAGGTTACAAGGTGGTAATAATAGTAATGATGATGATGGCATCTATTAAGCACTTACTATGTGCCAAGCACTGCAAGAATAATAATAATAATAATAATAATAATAATAATGGTGGCATTTATTAAGTGCTTACTCTGTGCCAAGCACTGTTGTAAGCGCTGGGGAGGTTACAAGGTAATAATAATAATAATGATGATGGCATCTACTAAGCGCTTACTATGTGCCAAGCACTGTACTAAGGGCTGGGGAGGTTACAAGGTGATGACGTTGTCCCATGGGGGGCTCCCAATCTCCATTCCCAGTTTCCAGATGAAGTAACTGAGGCACAGAGAAGTGAAGTGACTCGCCCAAAGTCACACACTGTAGTAATAATAATAATAATAATAATAATAATAATAATAATGGTGGCATTTATTAAGCGCTTACTATGTGCCAGGCACTGTAATAATAATAATAATAATAATAATAATGACAATGGCATTTATTAAGCGCTTACTATGTGCCAAGCACTGTTCTAAGCCCTGGGGAGGTTACAAGGTAATAATAATAATAATGATGGCATTTATCAAGCGCTTACTATGTGCCAAGCACTGTTCTAAGCGCTGGGGAGGCTACAAGGTGATGAGGTTGTCCCACGGGGGGCTCACGGTCTCCATTCCCAGTTTCCAGATGAAGTAACTGAGGCACAGAGAAGTGAAGCGACTCGCCCAAAGTCACACACTGTAATAATAATAATAATAATAATAATGGCATTTATTAAGCGCTTACTATGTGCCAGGCACTGTAATAATAATAATAATAATAACGACAATGGCATTTATCAAGCGCTTACTATGTGCCAAGCACTGTTCTAAGCGCTGGGGAGGTTACAAGGTAATAATAATAATGATGATGACATTTATCAAGCGCTTACTATGTGCCAAGCACTGTTCTAAGCGATGGGGAGGATACAAGGTGATGAGGTTGTCCCACGGGGGGCTCCCAGTCTCCATTCCCAGTTTCCAGATGAAGTAACTGAGGCACAGAGAAGTGAAGTGACTTGCCCAAAGTCACACACTGTAATAATAATAATAATGGCATTTATTAAGCGCTTACTATGTGCCAGGCACTGTAATAATAATAATAATAATAATAATAATAATAATAATAATAATAATGATGACGATGGCATTTATCAAGCGCTTACTATGTGCCAAGCACTGTTCTAAGCACTGGGGAGGTTACAAGGTAATAATAATAATGATGATGGCATTTATCAAGCGCTTACTCTGTGCCAAGCACTGTTCTAAGCGATGGGGAGGATACAAGGTGATGAGGTTGTCCCACGGGGGGCTCCCAGTCTCCATTCCCAGTTTCCAGATGAAGTAACTGAGGCACAGAGAAGTGAAGTGACTTGCCCAAAGTCACACACTGTAGTAATAATAATAATAATAATAATAATAATAATAATAATAATAGTGGCATTTATTAAGCGCTTACTATGTGCCAGGCACTGTAATAATAATAATAACGACAATGGCATTTATCAAGCGCTTACTATGTGCCAAGCACTGTTCTAAGCGCTGGGGAGGTTACAAGGTAATAATAATAATGATGATGGCATTTATCAAGTGCTTACTATGTGCCAAGCACTGTTCAAAGCGCTGGGGAGGATACAAGGTGATGAGGTTGTCCCACGGGGGGCTTCCAGTCTCCATTCCCAGTTTCCAGATGAAGTAACTGAGGCACAGAGAAGTGAAGTGACTCGCCCAAAATCACACACTGTAGTAATAATAATAGTAATAATAATAATAATAATAATAATAATGGCATTTATTAAGCGCTTACTATGTGCCAAGAACCGTTGTAAGCGCTAGGGAGGTTACAAGGTGATGAGGTTGTCCCACGGGGGGCTCACAGCCTTCACCCCCATTTTCCAGATGAGGGAACTGAGGCCCAGAGAAGTGAAGTGACTTGCCCAAAGTCACCCAGCTGACAGTTGGCGGAGCTGGAATTTGAACCCAGGACTTCTGACTCCAAAGCCCGGGCTCTTTCCACTGAGCCACGCTGCTTCTCTAATAACAATAAGAATAATACTGGTATTTGGTACGCGCTTACTATGTGCCAAGCACTGTAGTAATAATAATAATAATAATAATAATAATAATAATACAAAGCTAGGTTGTCCCTATAATAACAATAATAATGATGACATTTATTAAGCGCTTACTAGGTGCCAAGCACTGTTCTAAGCACTGGGGAGGTTACAAGGTGATCAGGTTGTTGTCCCCCGGGGGGCTCCCAGTCTTCATCCCCATTTTACAGATGCAGTAACTGAGGCACAGAGAAGTGAATTGATTTGCCCAAGGTCACACAGCTGACAGTTGGCAGAGCCGGGATTTGAACCCACGACCTCTGACTCCCAGGGCCGGGTTCTTGCCACTGTACTAAGCGCTGGGGTGGTAACAAGCAAATTGAGTTGGACACGGTCCCCGTCCCACGTGGGGCTCACTGTCTTCATCCCTGTTTCTTAATAACAATAATAATAATAATAATAATAATAATAATGGTATTAAGTGCTTACTATGTGCCAGACACTGTACTAAGCGCTGGGGTGAATACAAGGAAATCAGGTTGGACACAGTCCCCGTCCCACATGGGGCTCACAGTCTTCATCCCTGTTTCTTAAGAATAATAATAATAATAATGGTATTTGTTAAGCGCTTACTATGTGCCAGACACTGTACTAAGCGCTGGGGTGAATACAAGGAAATCAGGTTGGACACAGTCCCCGTCCCACGTGGGGCTCACAGTCATCCCCATTTATTATTATTATTATTAATAATAATAATTATTATTATTATTATGATAATAATAATAATAATAATAATAATCGTGTTTGTTAAGCACTTACTATGTGCCAGACACTGTACTAAGCGCTGGGGTGAATACAAGGAAATTAGGTTGGACACAGTCCCTGTCCCACGTGGGGCTCACAGTCATCCCCATTTATTATTATCATTGTTATTATTATTATTATTATTAATGTATTTGTTAAGCGCTTACTATGTGCCAGTCACTGTACTAAGCGCTGGGGTGAATACAAGGAAATCAGGTTGGACACAGTCCCCGTCCCACGTGGGGCTCACAGTCATCCCCATTTATTAATAATAAAAATAATAATAACAATAATAATGGTATTTGTTAAGCGCTTACTATGTGCCAGACACTGTACTAAGCGCTGGGGTGAATACAAGGAAATCAGGTTGGACACAGTCCCCGTCCCACGTGGGGCTCACAGTCATCCCCATTTATTATTAAAAATAATAATAATAATAATAATGGTATCTGTTAAGCACTTACTATGTGCCAGACACTGTACTAAGCACTGGGGTGAATACAAGGAAATCAGGTTGGACACAGTCCCCATCCCATGTGGGGCTCACAGTCATCCCCATTTATTAATAATAATAATAATAATAATAATGATAATAATAATGATGATGATGATAATAATAATAATAATAACAACAATAATAATAATGGTATTAAGCGCTTACTATGTGCCAGACACTGTACTAATGGGGTGGGGACAAGCAAATTGGGTTGGACTCGGTCCCCGCCCGATGTGGGGCTCACAGTCTTCATCCCCATTTTAACAATAATAATAATTTGTACTTCCCAAGCGCTTAGTACAGTGCTCTGCACATAGTAAGCGCTCAATAAATACGGTTGATGATGATGATGGTTGATGATAATAATAATAATAGTAATCATAAAGATTTTAGTATTTGTTAAGCACTTATTAAGTGCCAGGCACTGTACTGAGCACCGGGGGGATACAAGGTGATCAGGCTGTCCCCCGTGGGGCTCCCGGTCTCCATCCCCATTTTCCAGATGAGGAAACTGAGGCGCGGAGAAGTGAAGTGACTTGCCCAAAGTCACTTCCCAAGCACTTAGGACAGTGCTCTGCACACAGTAAGTGCTCAATGAATACGATTGAATGAATGAATAATAATAATAATGATGATAATAATAATAATAATAATGATGGGAATTATGAATGAATGAATGAATAATAATAATAATAATGATGGGAATTATTATGCCATAATAGTCTAGAAGGGGGAGACAGAGAGCAAAGCATATTAACAAAATAAAATAAATAGAATAGATATTAACAAATGCCATCATCATTATTATTGTTATTATTATTCATTCATTCATTCAATCGTATTTATTGAGCACTTACTGTGTGCAGAGCACTGGACTAAGCGCTTGGGAAGTCCAAGTTGGGAACATATAGAGACGGTCCCTACCTGACAGCGGGCTCACGGTCTAGAAGGGGGAGACAGAGAACAAAACAAAACATATTAACCAAATAAAATAGAATAGATATTAACAAATACCATCATTATTATTATTATTATTTTCATTCATTCATTCAGTCGTAATTATTGAGCACGTACTGTGTGCAGAGCACTGGACTAAGCGCTTGGGAAGTCCAAGTTGGCAACATATAGAGACGGTCCCTCCCCAACAGCGGGCTCACAGGCTAGAAGGGGGAGACAGAGAACAAAACAAAACATATTAACAAGATAAAATAAATAGAATAGATATTAACAAATGCCATCATCATCATCATTATTATTAATCAATCAATCAATCAATCGTATTTATTGAGCGCTTACTATGTGCAGAGCACTGTACTAAGCGGTTGGGAAGTGCAAATTGGCATCACATAGAGACAGTCCCTACCCAACATTGGGCTCCCAGTCTAAAAGGGGGAGACAGAGAACAGAACCAAACATACCAACAAAATAAAATAAATAGGATAGAAATGTACAAGTAAAATAAATAAATAAATAGAGTAATAAATATGTACAACCATATATACATATATACAGGTGCTGTGGGGAAGGGAAGGAGGTAAGACGGGGGGATGGAGAGGGGGACGAGGGGGAGAGGAAAGAGGGGGCTCAGTCTGGGAAGGCCTCCTGGAGGAGGTGAGCTCTCAGCAGGGCCTTGAAGGGAGGAAGAGAGCGAGCTTGGCGGAGGGGCAGAGGGATTGGGGGCATTCCGGGCCCGCGGGATGACGTGGGCCGGGGGTCGATGGCGGGACGGGCGAGAGCGAGGTACAGTGAGGAGATTAGTGGTGGAGGAGCGGAGGGTGCGGGCTGGGCAGTAGAAGGAGAGAAGGGAGGTGAGGTAGGAGGGGGCCAGGGGATGGATGGACAGCCTTGAAGCCCAGGGTGGGGAGTTTCTGCTTGATGCGCAGATTGATCGGTAGCCATTGGAGGTTTTTGAGGAGGGGAGTAATATGTCCAGAGCGTTTCTGGACAAAGATAATCCGGGCAGCAGCATGAAGTATGGATTGAAGTGGAGAGAGACACGAGGATGGGAGATCAGAGAGAAGGCTGGTGCAGTAGTCCAGACGGGAGAGGATGAGAGCTTGAATTAGCAGGGTAGCGGTTGGGATGGAGAGGAAAGGGCGGATCTTGGCAATGTTGCGGAGCTGAGACCGGCAGGTTTTGGTGACGGCTTGGATGTGAGGGGTGAATGAGAGAGCGGAGTCGAGGATGACACCAATAATAATATTATTATTGTTATTATTATTATTATTATTATTAATTCATTCAGTCGTATTTATTGAGCGCTTACTGTGTGCAGAGCACTGGACTAAGCGCTTGGGAAGTCCAAGTTGGCAACATATAGAGATGGTCCCCACCCAACAGCAGGCTCACAGTCTAGAGGGGGGAGACAGAGAGCAAAACATAACATATTAAAAAAATAAAATAAATAGAATAGATATTAACAAATACCATCATTATTATTATTCATTCAGTCGTATTTATTGAGCGCTTACTGTGTGCAGAGCACTGTCCTAAGTGCTTGGGAAGTCCAAGTCGGCAACATATAGAGATGGTCCCTACCCAACAGTGGGCTCACAGTCTAGAAGGGAGAGATGGATGGCAAAACAGAACATATTAACAAAAGAAATAGAATAAATAGAATAGATATTAACAAATACCATCATCATCATTATTATTATTATTGTTCATTCACTCAATCGTATTTATTGAGCACTTACTGTGTGCATAGCCCACTGTTGGGTAGGGACCGTCTCTATAGGTTGCCGACTTGGACTTCCCAAGCACTTAGGACAGTGCTCTGCACACAGTAAGTGCTCAATAAATACGGTTGATTGATTGATTATTATCATTGTTATTATTCATTCATTCAGTCAGTCGTATTTATTGAGCACTTACAGTGTGCAGAGCACTGGACTAATCACTTGTATTTATTGAGCACTTACAGTGTGCAGAGTACTGGACTAATCGCTTGGGAAGACAAGTTGGCCAGTTGGCAGCATATTATTATCATTATTATTATTATTATTAATAAAAATAATGATAATAATTTATAGACCCGACAAGGGGCTGACAGTCCGTCCTGTGTCTTGTGACGTACAGATTTCCCGTGGGCCGGGCAGGTGTCGGAGGCGATGCGGAACGTCTTCAAGCTCCCCAAGTTTCGCCCGCTGCAGCTGGAGACGGTCAACGCCACCATGGCGGGCAGGGAAATCTTCCTGGTCATGCCAACCGGCGGCGGGAAGAGCCTGTGCTACCAGCTGCCCGCCGTCTGCTCCCACGGTATTCATTCGTGCGGTCGGATTTACTGAGCGCTTCCTGTGCGCGGAGCACCGGACGAAGCGCTCGGGAAGCCCAAGTTCATTCATTCATTCGTTCAATCGTATTTATTCAGCTATTCAATTCAATCGGATTAATCGAGCGCCGACGGCGCGCAGAGCACCGGACGAAGCGCTCGGGAAGTCCAAGTTGATTCGTTCAATCGTATTTATTCAATTTTTCAATTCAATCGTATTTATCGAGCACCGACTGCGCGCAGAGCACCGGACGAAGCGCTTGGGAAGTCCAGGTTCATTCATTCCATCGTATTTATTCAATTTTTCAATTCAATCGTATTTATCGAGCGCTGAGTGTGCGCAGAGCACCGGACGAAGCGCTTGGGAAGTCCAAGGTCATTCATTCAATCGTATTTATTCAGTTTTTCAATTCAATCGTATTTATCGAGCACCGACTGCGCGCAGAGCACCGGACGAAGCGCTTGGGAAGTCCAGGTTCATTCATTCCATCGTATTTATTCAATTTTTCAATTCAATCGTATTTATCGAGCGCTGAGTGTGCGCAGAGCACCGGACGAAGCGCTTGGGAAGTCCAAGTTCATTCATTCAATCGTATTTATTCAGTTTTTCAATTCAATCGTATTTATCGAGCGCTGACTGTGCGCAGAGCACCAGACAAAGCGCTTGGGAAGTCCAATTTCATTCAATCGTATTTATTCAATTTTTCAATTCAATCGTATTTATTGAGCGCTGACTGCGCGCAGAGCACCGGACGAAGCGCTTGGGAAGTCCAGGTTCATTCATTCAATCGTATTTATTCAATTTTTCAATTCAATCGTATTTATCGAGCACTGACTGCGCGCAGAGCACCGGACAAAGCGCTTGGGAAGTGCAGTTTCATTCATTCATTCATATTTATTCAATTTTCAATTCAATCATATTTATTGAGCGCTGACTGCACACAGAGCACCGGACGAAGTGCTTGGGAATTCCAAGTTCATGCATCCAATCATATTTATTCGGTTTTTCAATTCAATTGTATTTATCGAGCGCTGACTGTGGGCCGAGCACCGGGCAAAGCGCTTGGTAAGTCCAAGTTCATTCATTCAATCGTATTTAATTTTTCAATTCAATTCAATCGTATTTATCGAGCGCTGACTGTGCGCAGAGCACCGGACGAAGCGCTTGGGAAGTCCAATTTCATTCATTCAATCATATTTATTCAATTTTTCAATTCAATTTAATCGTATTTATCGAGCGCTGACTGTGCGCAGAGCACCGGATGAAGCGCTTGGGAAGTCCAAGTTCATTCATTCAATCGTGTTTATTCAATTTTTCAATTCAATCGTATTTATTGAGCGCTGACTGTGCTCAGAGCACTGGACGAAGCGCTTGGGAAGTCTAAGTTCATTCATTCCATCGTATTGATTCAATTTTTCAATTCAATCATATTTATCGAGCGCTGACTGTGTGCAGAGCACCGGACGAAGCGCTTGGGAAGTCCAAGTTCATTCATTCAATTGTATTTATTCAATTTTTCAATTCAATCGTATTTATTGAGCGCTGACTGCGCGCAGAGCACCGGACGAAGCGCTTGGGAAGTCCAGGTTCATTCATTCAATCGTATTTATTCAATTTTTCAATTCAGTCGTATTTATCGACCGCTGACTGCGGGCAGAGCACCGGACGAAGCGCTTGGGAAGTCCAAGATCATTCATTCAATCGTATTTAATTTTTCATTTCAATTCAATCATATTTATCCAGCACTGACTATGTGCAGAGCACCGGACGAAGTGCTTGGGAAGTCCAATTTCATTCATTCATTCATATTTATTCAATTTTTCAATTCAATCGTATTTATCGAGCGCTGACTGCGCGCAGAGCACTGGACAAAGCGCTTGGGAAGTCCAATTTCATTCATTCATTCATTCATATTTATTCAATTTTCAATTCAGTTCAATCACATTTATTGAGCGCTGACTGCACGCAGAGCACTGGACGAAGTGCTTGGGAATTCCAAGTTCATGCATTCAATCATATTTATTCAATTTTTCAATTCAATTTAATCGTATTTATCAAGCGCTGACTGTGGGCCGAGCACCGGGCAAAGCGCTTGGGAAGTCCAAGTTCATTCATTCAGTCGTATTTAATTTTTCAATTCAATTCAATCGTATTTATCGAGTGCTGACTATGCGCAGAGCACCAGACGAAGCGCTTGGGAAGTCCAAGTTCATTCATTCAATCATATTTATTCAATTTTTCAATTCAATTTAATCGTATTTATCGAGCGCTGACTGTGCGCAGAGCACCGGATGAAGCGCTTGGGAAGTCCAAGTTCATTCATTCAATCGTGTTTATTCAATTTTTCAATTCAATCGTATTTATTGAGCGCTGACTGTGCTCAGAGCACTGGACGAAGCGCTTGGGAAGTCTAAGTTCATTCATTCCATCGTATTTATTCAATTTTTCAATTCAATCATATTTATCGAGCGCTGACTGTGTGCAGAGCACCGGACGAAGCGCTTGGGAAGTCCAAGTTCATTCATTCAATTGTATTTATTCAATTTTTCAATTCAGTCATATTTATTGAGCGCTGACTGCGCGCAGAGCACCGGACGAAGCGCTTGGGAAGTCCAGGTTCATTCATTCCATCGTATTTATTCAATTTTTCAATTCAGTCGTATTTATCGACCGCTGACTATGCGCAGAGCACCGGACAAAGTGCTTGGGAAGGCCAATTTCATTCATTCATTCATATTTATTCAATTTTTCAATTCAGTCGTATTTATCGAGCACTGACTGCGCGCAGAGCACCGGACAAAGCGCTTGGGAAGTGCAGTTTCATTCATTCATTCATATTTATTCAATTTTCAATTCAATCATATTTATTGAGCGCTGACTGCACACAGAGCACCGGACGAAGTGCTTGGGAATTCCAAGTTCATGCATCCAATCATATTTATTCGGTTTTTCAATTCAATTGTATTTATCGAGCGCTGACTGTGGGCCGAGCACCGGGCAAAGCGCTTGGGAAGTCCAAGTTCATTCATTCAATCGTATTTAATTTTTCAATTCAATTCAATCGTATTTATCGAGCGCTGACTGTGCGCAGAGCACCGGACGAAGCGCTTGGGAAGTCCAATTTCATTCATTCATTCATATTTATTCAATTTTTCAATTCAATTCAATCATATTTATCGACCGCTGACTGCGGGCAGAGCACCGGACAAAGCGCTTGGGAAGTGCAGTTTCATTCATTCATTCATATTTATTCAATTTTCAATTCAATTCAATCATATTTATTGAGCGCTGACTGCGCGCAGAGCACCGGACGAAGTGCTTGGGAATTCCAAGTTCATGCATTCAATCATATTTATTCAATTATTCAATTCAATCGTATTTATCGAGCGCTGACTGTGGGCCGAGCACCGGGCAAAGCGCTTGGGAAGTCCAAGTTCATTCATTCAATCGTATTTAACTTTTCAATTCAATTCAATCGTGTTTATCGAGCGCTGACTGTGTGCAGAGCACCGGACGAAGCGCTTGGGAAGTCCAATTTCATTCATTCATTCATATTTATTCAATTTTTCAATTCAATTCAATCGTATTTATTGAGTGCTGACTGTGGGCCGAGCACCGGACAAAGTGCTTGGGAAGTCCAAGTTCATTCATTCAATCGTATTTAATTTTTCAATTCAATTCAATCGTATTTATCGAGCGCTGACTGCGGGCAGAGCACCGGACGAAGCGCTTGGGAAGTCCAAGATCGTTCATTCAATCGTATTTAATTTTTCAATTCAATTCAATCATATTTATCGAGCGCTGACTATGTGCAGAGCACCGGACGAAGTGCTTGGGAAGTCCAATTTCATTAATTCATTCATATTTATTCAATTTTTCAATTCAGTTGTATTTATCGAGCGCTGACTGCGCGCAGAGCACCGGACAAAGCGCTTGGGAAGTGCAGTTTCATTCATTCATTCATATTTATTCAATTTTCAATTCAATTCAATCATATTTATTGAGCGCTGACTGCGCGCAGAGCACCGGACGAAGTGCTTGGGAATTCCAAGTTCATGCATTCAATCATATTTATTCAATTATTCAATTCAATCGTATTTCTCGAGCGCTGACTGTGGGCCGAGCACCGGGCAAAGCGCTTGGGAAGTCCAAGTTCATTCATTCAATCGTATTTAACTTTTCAATTCAATTCAATCGTGTTTATCGAGCGCTGACTGTGTGCAGAGCACCGGACGAAGCGCTTGGGAAGTCCAATTTCATTCATTCATTCATATTTATTCAATTTTTCAATTCAATTCAATCGTATTTATTGAGTGCTGACTGTGGGCCGAGCACCGGACAAAGTGCTTGGGAAGTCCAAGTTCATTCATTCAATCGTATTTAATTTTTCAATTCAATTCAATCGTATTTATCGAGCGCTGACTGCGGGCAGAGCACCGGACGAAGCGCTTGGGAAGTCCAAGATCGTTCATTCAATTGTATTTAATTTTTCAATTCAATTCAATCATATTTATCGAGCGCTGACTATGTGCAGAGCACCGGACGAAGTGCTTGGGAAGTCCAATTTCATTAATTCATTCATATTTATTCAATTTTTCAATTCAGTTGTATTTATCGAGCGCTGACTGCGCGCAGAGCACCGGACAAAGCTCTTGGGAAGTGCAGTTTCATTCATTCATTCATATTTATTCAATTTTCAATTCAATTCAATCATATTTATTGAGCGCTGACTGCACGCAGAGCACCGGACGAAGTGCTTGGGAATTCCAAGTTCATGCATTCAATCATATTTATTCAATTTTTCAATTCAATTCAATCGTATTTCTCGAGCGCTGACTGTGGGCCGAGCACCGGGCAAAGCGCTTGGGAAGTCCAAGTTCATTCATTCAGTCGTATTTAATTTTTCAATTCAATTCAATCGTATTTATCGAGTGCTGACTATGCGCAGAGCACCAGACGAAGCGCTTGGGAAGTCCAAGTTCATTCATTCAATCATATTTATTCAATTTTTGATTCAATTTAATCGTATTTATCGAGCACTGACTGTGCGCAGAGCACCGGACGAAGCGCTTGGGAAGTCCAAGTTCATTCATTCCATCGTATTTATTCATTTTTTCAATTCAATCGTATTTATCGAGCGCTGACTGTGGGCAGAGCACCGGACGAAGCGCTTGGGAAGTCCAAGGTCATTCATTCAATCGTATTTATTCGATTCTTCAATTCAATTCAATCGTATTTATTGAGCGCGGACTGTGCGCAGAGCACTGGACGAAGCGCTTGGGAAGTCCAAGTTCATTCATTCGTTCATTCAATCGTATTTATTCAATTTTTCCATTCAATTTGATCGTATTTATTGAGCGCTTCCTGTGTGCAGAGCACCGGACGAAGCGCTTGGGAAGTCCAAGTTCATTCATTCCATCGTATTTATTCAATTTTTCAAAATTCAGTCGGATTTGTTGAGCGCTTCCTGTGGGCAGAGCACTGGACGAAGCGCTTGGGTAGTCCAAGTTCATTCATTCCGTTGTATTTATTCAATTTTTCAATTCAATCGTATTTATTGAGCGCTGACTGTGCGCAGAGCACCGGACGAAGCGCTTGGGAAGTACAAATTAATTCATTCAATCGAATTTATTCAGTTTTTCAATTCACTTTGGGCAAGCCGCTTTACTTCTCTGGGCCTCAGTTCCCTCATCTGTAAAATGGGGATGCAGACTTTGAGCCCCCCGTGGGACAACCTCATCACCTTGTCACCTCCCCAGTGCTTAGAACGGTGCTTGACACATAGTAAGCGCTTAATAAATGCCATCATTATTATTATTATTATTCTCTGGGCCTCAGTTCCCTCATCTGTCAAATGGGGATGAAGACTGTGAGCCCCCCTGAGGGACAACCTGATCACCTTGTAACCTCCCCAGCGCTTAGAACGGTGCTTGGCACATAGTAAGCGCTTAATAAATGCCATCATTATGATTATTATTATTATCATTATTATTCTCTGGGCCTCAGTTCCCTCATCTGTCAACTGGGGATGAAGACTGTGAGCCCCCTGTGGGACAACCTGAGCACCTTGTAACCTCCCCAGCGCTTAGAACAGTGCTTGGCACATAGTAAGCACTTAATCACTGCCATCATTATTATTATTATTATTATTATCATTATTATTCTCTGGGCCTCAGTTCCCTCATCTGTCAAATGGGGATGAAGACTGTGAGCCCCCCGGGGGACAACCTCATCACCTTGTCACCTCCCCAGCGCTTAGAACAGTGCTTGGCACATAGTAAGCGCTTAATAAATGCCATCATTATTATTATTATTATTCTCTGGGCCTCAGTTCCCTCATCTGTCAAATGGGGATGAAGACTGTGAGCCCCCCGGGGGACAACCTCATCACCTTGTAACCTCCCCAGCGCTTAGAACAGTGCTTTGCACATAGTAAGCGCTTAATAAATGCCATCATCATTATTATTATTATTATTATTCTCTGTGCCTCAGTTCCCTCATCTGTAAAATGGGGATGAAGACTGTGAGCCCCCCCCCCATGGGACAACCTGATCACCTTGTAACCTCCCCAGCGCTTAGAACAGTGCTGGGCACATAGTAAGCGCTTAATAATTGCCATCATTATTATTAATTATCGTTATTAAATGTCTCCTTTTCAGGTTTCACCCTTGTGATCTGCCCTCTGATCTCTCTTATGGAAGACCAGCTGATGACTTTGGAGCAACTGGGGATCTCAGCGACCTTGCTGAACGCCTCCAGCTCCAAGGTACGCTCTCCGGAGGCGCCCAGCACGGAGCCGGGGGGCGGTGGGAGGGATTTGTGGCCGATTTGGACTTCCCCGAGCGCTCAGTCCAGTGCTCTGCACACGGTAAGCGCTCAATAAATACGATGGAATGAATGGATGAATTTGCGGGCTCTTTCCGGGTTTTCCAGTCCGATAAACAACGTTTATCTCCCCGTCGCCTCCGGAACGACGTCGTTGGGTTGGTAGGGAAGCAGGGTGGCTCAGTGGAAAGACCCCGGGCTTGGGAGTCCGGGGTCGCGGGTTCGAATCCCGGCCCCGCCACTTGTCTGCTGGGTGACCTTGGGCAAGTCACTTCACTTCTCTGGGCCTCAGTTCCCTCGCCTGGAAAATGGGGATGAAGACTGGGAGCCCCTTGTGGGACATCCTGATCATCTTGGAACCTCCCCAGCGTTTAGAACAGTGCTTGGCACATAGTAATCCCTTAATAAATGCCATTATTATTATTATTATTATCTGTAAAATGGGGATGAAGACTGAGCCCCCTGTGGGACAACCTGATCACCTTGTAACCTCCCCAGTGCTTAGAACAGTGCTTGGCACATAGTAAGCGCGTAATAAATGCTATTACAAAAAAAAATCCCCGCTCCACCAACTGTCAGCTGTGTGACCTTGGGCAAGTCACTTCACTTCTCTGGGCCTCAGTTCCCTCGTCTGGAAAATGGGGATGAAGACTGTGAGCCCTCCGTGGGACAACCTGATCACCTTGGAACCTCCCCAGCGCTTAGAACAGTGCTTGGCATATAGTAATCCCTTAATAAATGCCATTATTATTATTATTATTATTATTATCTGTAAAATGGGGATGAAGACTGCGCCTCCTGTGGGACAACCTGATCACCTTGTAACCTCCCCAGTGCTTAGAACAGTGCTTGGCACATAGTAAGCGCGTAATAAATGCCATTATTATTATTATTATCTGCCTTGTAACTTGCCCAGCACATAGAACAGCATAGTAAGCGCTTAATAAATGCCATCATTATTATTATTATTATTATCTGTAAAATGGGGATGAAGACTGTGAGCCCCTCCACGGGACAACCTGATCACCTTGTAACCTCCCCAGCGCTTAGAACAGTCCTTGGCACATAGTAAGCGCTTAATAAATGCCATTATTATTATTATCTGCCTTGTAACCTGCCCAGCGCTTAGAACAGTGCTTGGCACATAGTAAGCGCTTAATAAATGCCATCATTGTTATTATTATTATTGTTATTATTATCTGTCAAATGGGGACGAAGACCGTGAGCCCCCCGTGGGACAACCTGATCACCTTGTAGCCTCCCCAGCGCTTAGAACAGGGCTTGGCACATAGTAAGCGCTTAATAAATGCCGTCATTATTATTATTATTATTATAAGAGCCCGTGCTTGGGAGTCAGAGGTTGTGGGTTCTTATCCCGGCCCCACCACTTGTCTGCTGTGTGACCTTGGGCAAGTCACTTCACTTCTCCGGGCCTCAGTTCCCTCGTCTGTAAAATGGGGATGAAGACTGTGAGCCCCACGTGGGGCAACCTGATCACCTTGTGATAATAATAATAATAAGGACAGCATTTATTAAGCACTTACTATGTGTCAAGCACTGTTCTTAATAATAATAATGATGGCATTTATTAAGCGCTTACTATGTGCAAAGCACCGTTCTAAGCGCTGGTGGAATATAAGGCAATCAGGTTGTCCCACGGGGGGCTCCCAGTCTTGATCCCCATTTTGCAGATGAGGTCACTGAGGCCCAGAGAAGTGAAGTGACTTGCCCAGAGTCACCCAGCTGACAAGTGGTGGAGCCAGGATTTGAACCCATGACCTCTGACTCCCAAGCCCGGGCTCTTTCCACTGAGCCACGTTGTATCTCCCTCAGTGCTTAGAACAGTGCTTGGCACATAGTAATAATAATAATAATAATAACAATGATGGCATTTATTAAGCGCTTACTATGTGCAGAGCACTGTTCTAAGTGCTGAGGGGGATTACAAGGTGATCAAGTTGTCCCACGGGGGGCTCCCAGTCTTCATCCCCATTTGACAGATGAGGGAACTGAGGCTCAGAGAAGTTAAGTGACTTGCCGAAGGTCACACAGCAGACAGCAGACATGGTGGAGTTGGGATTCGAACCCATGACCGCTGACTCCAAAGCCCGGGCTCTTTCCACTGACCAATGCCATCAACATCATCATCATCATTATTATTCATTCATTCAGTGGTATTTATTGAGCGCTTACTGTGTGCAGAGCACTGTACTAAGCGCTTGGGAAGTCCAAGTTGGCAGCATATAGAGACGGTCCCTACCCAACAGTGGGCTCACACTCTAGAAATTATTATTATTATTATTATTATTATTATTATTATTATTATTAACAATAATAATCATGGCTCAGTGGAAAGAGCCCAGGCTTAGGAGTCAGAGGTCATGGGTTCTAATCCCGGCTCTGCCACTTGTCTGCTGCTGTGTTTGACCTTGGGCAAGTCACTTCACTTCTCTGGGCCTCAGTTCCCTCATCTGGAAAATGGGGATGAAGACTGGGAGCCCCACGGGGGACAACCTGATCACCTTGAGAAGCAGCGTGGCTCAGTGGGAAGAGCCCGGGCTTTGGAGTCAGAGGTCATGGGTTCAAATCCCGGCTCCGCCAATTGTCAGCTGTGTGGCTTTGGGCAAGTCACTTCACTTCTCTGGGCCTCAGTTCCCTCATCTGGAAAATGGGGATGAAGACCGGGAGCCCCACGGAGGATAATCTCATCACCTTGAGAAGCAGCGTGGCTCAGTGGGAAGAGCCCGGGCTTTGGAGTCAGAGGTCATGGGTTCAAATCCCGGCTCCACCACTTGTCAGCTGGGTGACTTTGGGCAAGTCACTTCACTTCTCTGGGCCTCAGTTACCTCATCTGGAAAATGGGGATGAAGGTTGTGAGCCCCATGTGGGACAACCTGATCACCATGTAACCTCCCCAGCGCTTAGAACAGTGCTTTGCACATAGTAAGTGCTTAATAAATGTCGCCATTATTATTATTATAGGGACAACCTAGCTTTGTAGTAATAATAATTTTATTATTTAATTATTTAATAATAATAATTTTAGACTGTGAGCCCACTGTTGGGTAGGGACTGTCCCTATATGTTGCCAACTTGTACTTCCCAAGCGCTTAGTACTGTGCTCTGCACACAGTAAGCGCTCAATAAATACAATTAATTGATTAATAATGACGGCATTTATTAAGTGCTTACTATGTGTTAAGTACTGTTCTAAGCGCTGGGGAGGATACAAGGTGATGAGGTTGTCCCCCGGGGGGCTCACAGTCTTCATCCCCATTTGACAGGTGAGGAAACTGAGGCCCAGAGAAGGGAAGTGACTTGCCCAAAGTGGCGGAGCCAGGATTAGAACCCACGACCTCGGATTCCCAAGCCCGGGCTCTTTCCACTGAGCCACGCTGCTTCTAGACCGCGAGCCAGTTGTTAGGTAGGGACCGTCTCTATCTGTTGCCGACTTGGACTTCCCAAGCGCTTAGTACAGCGCTCTGCACATGGGAAGCGCTCAATAAATATGGTTGAACGAATGAATGTGGCCAAGTTGGACTTCCCAAGCGCTTAGTCCAGTGCTCTGCACGCAGTAAGCTCCCAGTAAATACGATTGAATGAATGCTCGTGGCCGACTTGGACTTCCCAAGCTCTTCGTCCAGTGCTCTGCACACGGGAAGCGCTCAGTAAGTACGATTGAATGAACGATTGCGACCGAATTGGACTTCCCAAGTGCCTCGTCCAGTGCTCTGCACACGGGAAGCGCTCAGTAAGTACGATTGAATGAACGATTGCGACCGAATTGGACTTCCCAAGTGCCTCGTCCAGTGCTCTGCACACGGGAAGCGCTCAATAAATACGACGGAATGAATGCTTGTGGCAGACTTGGACTTCCCAAGCGCTTCGTCCAGTGCTCCGCGCACGGGAAGCGCTCAGTAAATACGATTGAATGAAGGAATGGGGCGGAATTGGACTTCCCAAATGGTTCGTCCAGTGCTCTGCACGTGGTAAGCGCTCAATAAATATGATGGAATGAGTGAATGGGGATGAATTGGACTTCCCAAGCGCTTCGTCCAGTGCTCCGCACACGGGAAGTGCTCAATAAATACGATTGAACAAATGGTTGTGGCCCATTTGGGCATCCCAAGCGCTTTGACCAGTGCCCTGCACACGGGAAGCGCTCAATAAATACGATTGAATGAATGATTGTGGCCCACTTGGGCATCCCAAGCGCTTCGTCCAGTGCTCTGCACATGCGAAGCGCTCAATAAATACGAGGGAATGAATGATTGTGGCCGAATTGGACTTCCCAAACGCTTCGTCCAGTGCTCTGTACACGAGAAGCGTTCAATAAATAAGATGGAATGAATGAATGTGGCCAAATTGGACTTCCCAAGTGCTTCGTCCAGTGCTGTGCACACGGGAAGCGCTCAATAAATACGATTGACCGAATGGATGTGGCCGACTTGGGCATCCCAAGCACTTCATCCAGTGCCCTGCACACGGGAAGCGCTCAATAAATACGATTGAATGAATGATTGTGGCCCACTTGGGCATCCCAAGCGCTTCGTCCAGTGCTCTGCACATGCGAAGCGCTCAATAAATACGACGGAATGAATGATTGTGGCTGAATTGGACTTCCCAAGCGCTTCGTCCAGTACTCTGTACACGGGAAGCGTTCAATAAATACGATTGAATGAATGAATGTGGCCGAATTGGACTTCCCAAATGGTTCGTCCAGTGCTCTGCACACGGGAAGCGCAAAATAAGTACGATTGAATGAATGATTGTGGCCCACTTGGACTTCCCAAGCGCTTCGCCCAGTGCTCTGCACATGGGAAGCGCTTAATAAATACCATGGAATGAATGATTATGGCTGAACTGGACTTCCCAAGTGCTTCGTCCAGTGCTCTGCACACGGGAAGCGCTCAGTAAATACGATTGAATGAATGACTGTGGCCGACTTGGACGTCCCAAGCGCTTCGTCCAGTGCTCTGCACTCGGGAAACGCTCAATAAATACGGTTGAACGAATGATTGTGGCCGACTCGGACGTCCCAAGCACTTCGTCCAGTGCTCTGCACACGGGAAGCGCTCAATAAATACGATTGAATGAATGATTGTGACCCACTTGGACTTCCCAAGCGCTTCGTCCAGTGCTCTGCACACGGGAAGCGCTCAATAAATACGATGGAATGAATGATTGTGGCCGAATTGGACTTCCCAAGTGCGTCGTCCAGTGCTCTGCACACGGGAAGCGCTCAGTAAATATGATTGAATGAATGACTGTGGCCGACTTGGACGTCCCAAATGGTTCGTCCAGTGCTCTGCACACGGGAAGCGCTCAGTAAATACAATTGAGTGACTGAATGGGGCCGAATTGGACTTCCCAAATGGTTCGTCCAGTGCTCTGCGCACGGAAAGCGCTCAGTAAATACAATTGAATGAATGACTGTGGCCGACTTAGATGTCCCAAGCGCTTCGTCCAGTGCTCTGCACACAGGAAGCGCTCAGTAAATACAATTATGAATGGGGCCGAATTGGACTTCCCAAATGGTTTGTCCAGTGCTCTGCCCACGGGAAGCGCTCAGTAAATACGATTGAATGAATGACTGTGGCCGACTTGGATGTCCCAAGCGCTTCGTCCACACGGGAAGCGCTCAATAAATACGACGGAATGAATGAATGTGGCCGAATTGGACTTCCCAAATGGTTCGTCCAGTGCTCTGCCCACGGGAAGCGCTCAGTAAATATGACTGAATGAATGAATGGGGCCGAATTGGACTTCCCAAATGGTTCGTCCAGTGCTCTGCACACGGGAAGCGCTCAGTAAATACGATTGAACGAACGATTGTGGCCGACTCGAACGTCCCAATCAATCAGTCGTATTTATTGAGCGCTTACTGTGCGCAGAGCGCTGTACTAAGCGCTTGGGAAGTCCAAGTTGGCAACATCTAGAGACGGCCCCTACCCAACAGCGGGCTCACGGTCTAGAAGCCTAGAAGAGAAGCAGCGTGGCTCAGTGGAAAAGAGCCCGGGCTTTGGAGTCAGAGGTCATGGGTTCGAATTCCACTCCTCCCCATGCCTGCTGTGTGACCTTGGGCAAGTCGCTTCACTTCTCTGAGCCTCAGTTACCTCATCTGTAAAATGGAGATTAAGACTGGGAGCCCCATGAGGGACAACTTGATCACCTTGTATTCCCCCCCCCCGGCGCTTAGAACAGCGCTCGGCACATAGTAAGCGCTTAACAAATGCCATTATTATTATTATTATTATCATTATCATTATTAATATTATTAGAATAATAATATTATTATTATCATTATATTATATCATTATCATTATTATTATTATTATTGTTTATTATTAGAAGCGCTTCGCCCAGCACTCCGCACACGGGAAGCGCTCTATGAATCCGACTGAACGGATGAATGTATAGACGTTTATACATATTTGTTACTCTATTTATTTATTTTACTTGTCCATATCTATTCTGTTTATTTTATTTTGTCAGTACGTTTGGTTTTGTTGTCCGTCCCCCCCTTTCAGACTGTGAGCCCGCTGTTGCCAACTTGTACTTCCCGAGCGCGTAGTCCAGTGCTCCGCACACAGTAAGCGCTCAGTAAATCAATCAATCAATCAATCAATCGTCTTTACTGAGCGCTTACTATGTGCAGAGCACTGTACTAAGCGCTTGGGAAGTACAAATTGGCATCACATAGAGACAGTCCCTACCCAACAGTGGGCTCCCAGTCTAAAAGGGGGAGACAGAGAACAGAACCAAACATACCAACAAAATAAAATAAGTAGGATAGAAATGTACAAGTAAAATAAATAGAGTAAAAAATATGTACAACCATATATACATATATACAGGTGCTGTGGGGAAGGGAAGGAGGTAAGACGGGGGGGGGGATGGAGGGGAGAGGAAGGAGGGGGGCTCAGTCTGGGAAGGCCTCCTGGAGGAGGTGAGCTCTCAGCAGGGCCTCCTTCCCTTCCCCACAGCACCTGTATATATGTATATATGGTTGTACATATTTATTACTCTATTTATTTATTTATTTATTTATTTTACTTGTACATTTCTATCCTACTTATTTTATTTTGTTGGTATGTTTGGTTCTGTTCTCTGTCTCCCCCTTTTAGACTGTGAGCCCACTGTTGGGTAGGGACTGTCTCTATCTGTTGCCAATTTGTACTTCCCAAGCGCTTAGTACAGTGCTCTGCACATAGTAAGCGCTCAATAAATACGATTGATTGATTGATTGATTGATTGAAGGGAGGAAGAGAGCGAGCTTGGCGGATGGGCAGAGGGATTGGGGGCATTCCAGGCCCGGGGGAGGACGTGGGCCGGGGGTGCGATTGATGATGCTGATGAATGAGTGAAGCGGGGCGGCGGCCGTTTTGCGGGCCTCAGTTTCCCCCGCCCCTCCCTCCGGTCCCGGCCAGGAGCAGGTGAAGTGGGTGCACGCGGAGATGGTGAGCCGGGCGCCGCGCCTGAAGCTCCTGTACGTCACCCCCGAGAAGATCGCCAAGAGCAAGCTCTTCATGGCCAAGCTGGAGAAGGCCCACGGGGCCGGGAACCTGGCGCGCATCGCCGTGGACGAGGTGCACTGCTGCAGCCAGTGGGGACACGACTTCCGCCCCGGTGAGCCCGGACCCCCTCCGGACCCACCCCCCCCCCCCGCCCCCGGGACTTTCGCTCATTCCGTCCTATTTATTGAGCGCTTCCCGTGTGCAAGAGCGCTGGACGAAGCGCTTGGGAAGTCCACCTCGGCCGCATTCATTCGTTCCGTCGTATTCATTCATTCATTCAATCGTATTTATTGAGCGCTGACCACGTGCAGAGCACCTCGGCCGCATTCATTCGTTCCATCGTATTCATTCATTCATTCATTCAATCGTGTTTATTGAGCGCTGACCACTGGACGAAGCGCTTGGGAAGTCCACTTCGGCCACATTAATTTGTTTATTCATATTTATTGAGCACTTCCCGTGTGCAGAGCAGTGGACGAAGCGCTTGGGACGTCCACCTCGGCCGCATTCATTCGTTCCATCATATTTATTTATTCATTCATTCAATCGTATTTATTGAGCACTTACCACGTGCAGAGCGCTGGACGAAGCGCTTGGGAAGTACACTTCGGCCACATTAATTTGTTTATTCATATTTATTGAGCGCTTCCCGTGTGCAGAGCAGTGGACGAAGCGCTTGGGAAGTCCACTTCGGCCGCATTCATGCGTTCCATTGTATTCATTCATTCAATCGTATTTATTGAGCACTTACCACGTGCAGAGCACTGGACGAAGCGCTTGGGACGTCCACCTTGGCCGCATTCATTCGTTCCATCATATTTATTCATTCATTCAATCGTACTTATTGAGCGCTGACCACGTGCAGAGCGCTGGACGAAGCGCTTGGGAAGCCCACCTCGGCCGCATTCATTCGTTCCATCATATTTATTCATTCATTCAATCGTATTTACTGAGTGCTTACCACGTGCAGAGCACTGGACGAAGCGCTTGGGAAGTACACTTTGGCCACATTAATTTGTTCATTCATATTTATTGAGCGCTTCCCGTGTGCAGAGCAGTGGACGAAGCGCTTGGGAAGTCCACCTCGGCTGCATTCATTCATTCCATCGTATTTATTCGTTCATTCATTCAATTGTATTTATTGAGCGCTTCCCGTGTGCAGAGCACTGGACGAAGCGCTTGGGACGTCCGAGTCGGCCACATTCATTCCTTCATATTTATTCATTTATTCATTCATTCAATCGTATTTATTGAGCGCTTACCACGTGCAGAGCGCTGGACGAAGCGCTTGGGAAGTCCACTTTGGCCACATTCATTCATTCCATCGTATTTATTCATTCATTCATTCAATCGTATTTATTGAGCGCTTCCCACGTGCAGAGCACTGGACGAAGCGCTCGGGAAGTCCACTTTGGCCACATTCATTCGTTCCATCATATTTATTCATTTATCCATTCATTCATTCAGTCGTATTTATTGAACGCTTACCACGTTCAGAGCACTGGGCAAAGCGCTTGGGAAGTCCACTTTGGCCACATTCATTCATTCAGTCGTATTTATTGAGCGCTTACCACGTGCAGAGCACTGGATGAAGCGCTTGGGAAGTCCATTTCGGCCACATTCATTTGTTCCATTGTATTCATTCATTCATTCATTCAATCTTATTTATTGAGCGCTTACCTCGTGCAGAGCACTGGACGAAGCTCTTGAGAAGTCCAATTCTTTCACATTAATTCGTTTAATCATATTTATTGAGCGCTTCCCGTGTGCAGAGCACTGCACAAAGCACTTGGGAAGTCCTCTTTGGCCGCATTCATTCCTTCCATCATATTTATTCATTCATTCAATCATATTTATTGAGCACTTACCACATGCAGAGCACTGGACGAAGCGCTTGGGAAGTCCACTTTGGCCACATTCATTTGTTCCATCGTATTTATTCATTCATTCAATTGTATCTATTGAACGCTTACCATGTGCAGAGCACTGGACGAAGCGCTTGGGAAGTCCAAGTTGGCCACAGTCATTCGTTCAGTCGTATTTATTGAGCGCTTCCCGTGTGCAGAGCACTGGACTAAGCGCTTGGGAAGTCCAGTTCAGCCACATCCATACGTTCAATCGTATTCATTCATTCATTCATTCAATCGTATTTATTGAGCGCTTACCACGTGCAGTGCACTGGATGAAGCACTTGGGAAGTCCATCTCGGCCGCATTCATTTGTTCCATTGTATTCATTCATTCAATCGTATTTATTGAGCGCTTACCATGTGCTGAGCATTGGACGAAGCGCTTGGGAAGTCCGCTTCGGCTGCATTCATTTGTTCCATCGTATTTGTTCATTCAATCGTATTTATTGAGCACTTACCACATGCAGAGTACTGGACGAAGCACTTGGGAAGTCCAAGTCGGTCACATTCATTCATTGCATTGTATGTATTCATTCATTCATTCATTCCATCGTATAGTCATTCATTCAATCTCATTTATTGAGCGCTTACCACGTTGAGAGCACTGGATTAAGCGCTTCAGAAGTCCAATTTGGCCACATTAATTCGTTTAATCATATTTATTGAGCGCTTCCCGTGTGCAGAGCGCTGGACTAAGCACTTGGGAAGTCCACTTCAGCCACATTCATTTGTTCCATTGTATTCATCCATTCATTCACTCAATCATATTTATTGAGCGCTTACCACGTGCAGAGCACTGGAAGAAGCGCTTGGGAAGTCCAATTAGGCCACATTCATTCGTTTAGTCGTATTTATTGAGCTCTTCCCGCGTGCAGAGCACTGGACGAAGCGCTTGGGAAGTCCACTTTGGCCACATTCATTCGTTCCATCATATTTATTCATTTATTCATTCATTCAATCATATTTATTGAGCGCTTACCACGTGCAGAGCACTGGACGAAGCGCTCGGGAAGTCCACCTTGGCCACAATCATTTGTTCAGTCATAATTATTGAGCGCTTCCCTTGTGCAGAGCACTGGACGAAGCGCTTGGGAAGTCCACTTTGGCCGCATTCATTCGCTTCGTTGTATTTATTTATTTATTCATTCATTCATTCAATTGTATTTATTGAGCGCTTACCACGTGCAGAGCACTGGACGAAGCGCTTGGGAAGTCCACCTCGGCCGCATTCATTCGTTCAGTCGTATTTTTTGAGCGCTTCCCGTGTGCAGAGCACTGGACAGAGCTCTTGGGAAGTCCACTTTGGCCACATTCATTCATTCCATTGTATTCATTCATTCATTCAATAGTATTTATTGAGTGCAGAGCACTGGACAGAGCTCTTGGGAAGTCCACTTTGGCCACATTCATTCATTCCATTGTATTTATTCATTCATTCATTCAATAGTATTTATTGAGCGCAGAGCACTGGACAGAGCTCTTGGGAAGTCCACTTTGGCCACATTCATTCATTCCATTGTATTTATTCATTCATTCATTCAATAGTATTTATTGAGCGCTTACCACATGCAGAGCACTGGACGAAGCACTTGGGAAGTCCAGTTAGGCCACATTCATTTGTTCAGTCATGTTTATTGAGCGCTTCCCGTGTGCAGAGCACTGGACGAAGCGCTTGGGAAGTCCACTTTGGCCGCATTCATTCGTTCCATCATATTTATTCATTTATTCATTCATTCAATCGCATTTATTGAGCGCTTACCATGTGCTGAGCATTGGACGAAGCGCTTGGGAAGTCCACTTCGGCCGCATTCATTGTTCCATCCTATTTATTCATTCATTCATTCAATCGTATTTATTGAGCGCTTCCCGTGTGCAGAGCACTGGACGAAGCACTTGGGAAGTCCACTTTGGCCGCATTCATTCCTTCCATCGTATTTATTCATTCCTTCGTTCATTCAATCAATCGTATTTATTGAGCGCTTACCACGTGCAGAGCACTGGACGAAGCGCTTGGGAAGTCCACCTCGGCCGCATTCATTCGTTCAGTCGTATTTATTGAGCGCTTCCCGTGTGCAGAACACTGGACAAAACGCTTGGGAAGTCCACTTTGGCCACATTCATTCGTACCATTGTATTTATTCATTCATTCATTCAATCAGTCGTATTCATTGAGCGCTTCCCGTGTGCAGAGCACTGGACGAAGCACTTGGGAAGTCCACTTTGGCCGCATTCATTCCTTCCATCGTATTTATTCATTCCTTCGTTCATTCAATCAATCGTATTTATTGAGCGCTTACCACGTGCAGAGCACTGGACGAAGCGCTTGGGAAGTCCACCTCGGCCGCATTCATTCGTTCAGTCGTATTTATTGAGCGCTTCCCGTGTGCAGAGCACTGGACGGAGCACTTGGGAAGTCCACTTTGGCTGCATTCATTCGTTCCATCGTATTTATTCATTTATTCATTCATTCAATCGTATTTATTGAGCGCTTACCATGTGCAGAGCACTGGACGAAGCGCTTGGGAAGTCCACTTCGGCCGCATTCATTCGTTCCATCGTGTTTATTCATTCATTCATTCATTCAATCGTATTTATTGAGCGCTTACCACATGCAGAGCACTGGATGAAGCGCTTCAGAAGTCCAATTCGGCCACGTTAATTCATTTAATCATATTTATTGAGCGCTTCCCGTGTGCAGAGCACTGGACGAAGCGCTTGGGAAGTCCAAGTCGGTCACATTCATTCATTCCATTGTATGTATTCATTCATTCAT
Organism: Tachyglossus aculeatus; assembly: GCF_015852505.1. Classification (NCBI taxonomy): domain Eukaryota; kingdom Metazoa; phylum Chordata; class Mammalia; order Monotremata; family Tachyglossidae; genus Tachyglossus; species Tachyglossus aculeatus. The sequence continues at coordinate 170,771,938 of NC_052067.1, forward strand.
TCAATTGTATTTATTGAGCGCTTACCACATGCAGAGCACTGGATGAAGTGCTTCAGAAGTCCAATTCGGCCACATCATTAATTCATTTAATCATATTTATTGAGCGCTTCCTGTGTGCAGAGCACTGGACGAAGTGCTTGGGAAGCCCAAGTCAGTCACATTCATTCATTCCATTGTATTCATTCATTCAATTGTATTCATTCATTCATTCAATCTTATTTATTGAGCGCTTACCACATGTAGAGTACTGGACGAAGCACTTGGGAAGTCCACTTTGGCCGCATTCATTCGTTCCATCGTATTTATTCATTTATTCATTCATTCAATCGTATTTATTGAGCGCTTACCACGTGCAGAGCACTGGACGGAGCACTTGGGAAGTCCACCTCGGCTGCATTCATTCATTCCATTGTATGTATGTATTCACTCATTTATCCAATCGTATTTATTGAGCGCTTACCACATGCAAAGCACTGGATGAAGCGTTTCAGAAGTCCAATTTGACCACGTTAATTCGTTTAATCATATTTATTGAGCGCTTCCCGTGTGCAGAGCGCTGGACGAAGCGCTTGGGAAGTCCAATTCGGCCACATCCATTCGTTCAGTCGTATTTATCGAGCGCTTCCCACGTGCGGAGCACCGGACGAAGCGCTTGGGAAGTCCGTCGGCCACAGTCACTGGTTCAGCCGTATTTATTGAGCGCTTCCCGTGTGCGGAGCACTGGACTGAGCGCCCGGGAGAGTCCGAGGGGACAACAAACAGCCCCATTCCCCTGCCCACAACCAAGTGAGAGTCCAGGGGAGGGGGCGGAAACAGACGGCGGCCACCGGCTCGGCCGCGGGGGCGGAGGGAGGAGGGGGTTGGCACGGGATGCCAGGGCCCGGCGGCGGCGGAGGAGGAGGAGGAGGAGGAGGAGGGAGAGGATTTGGGGTCCCGGAGCCGGGCGCTGACCCCCGCCCCCCACTCCCCCCCCCCCCCCCCCCGCCCCCGGCCCAGACTACAAAGCCCTGGGCATCCTGAAGCGCCAGTTTCCCCGCGTGCCGGTCATGGGGCTGACGGCCACCGCCACCCGCGCCGTCCTCCAGGACGCCCAGAAGATCTTGGGGGTCCAGCCCTGCCTCACCTTCACCGCCTCCTTCAACCGACCCAACCTCTACTATGAGGTACGGACGCCTCCTCCTCCCCTCCTTCCTCCCCTCCTTCCCACCCTCCTTCCCGCTCTCCCTCCTGCCCTCCCGCCCTTCCTGCCCTCCCTGCCCTCCCACCCTCCTTCCCGCCCTCCCTCCTGCCCGCCCTTCTGCCCTTCCTGCCCTCCTTCCTTCCCTCCCTCCTGCCCTCCAATCCTCCTTCCGATCCTTCTTCCCACCCTCCCACCCTCCCTTCCGCCCTTCCTTCCCTCCCTCCTGCCCTCCCACCCTCCTTCCGATCCTTCTTCCTGCTCTCCCACCCTCCTTCCAATCCTTCTTCCTGCTCTCCCACCCTCCTTTCTGCCCTTCCTTCCCCCCCTCCTGCCCTCCCTCCTCCCCTCCTTCCGGTCCTCCATTCCACCCTCCCACCCTTCCTGCCCTTCCTCCTGCCCTCCTTCCCGCCCTCCCTCCTGCCTGCCCTCCCTCCCACCATTCCTGCTCTCCTTCCTGGCCTCTCACCTGCCCTCCCTCCTCCCCTCCTCCTGGCCCTCCTTCCCACCCTCCCTCCTTCCCACCCTCCTTTCCGCCCTCCCTCCTTCTCACCGTCCTTCCCGCCCTCCCGCCCTCCCTCCCACCCTTCCTGCCCTCCCGCCTGCCCCCCTCCCCCCTTCCTTCCTACCCTCCTTCCCGCCTGCCTGCCCTTCCTCCCGCACTTCCTGCCCTCTCACCTGCCCTCCCCCCTCCCCTTCTTCCTGCCCTCCCGCCCTCCTTTCCACCCTTCCCACCCTCCCACCCTTCCTGCCCTCCTTCTCACCCTCCCACCTGCCATCCCACCCTCCCACCCTTCCCGCCCTCCTTCCCACCCTCCTTCCTGTTTCCCTCCTTCCGACCCTCCGTCCCGCTCTACCTCCTGCCCTCACGCCCTCCCACCCTTCCTGCCCTCCCTCCTGCCCTCCCATCCTCCTTCCCGCCCTCCGTCACGCCCTCCCGCCCTCCTTCCCATCCTCCTTTCTGCCCTCCGTCACGCCCTCCCGCCCTTCTTCCCATCCTCCTTTCCGCCCTCCTCCTTCCCACCCTCCTTTCCGCACTCCCACCCACCCTCCCGCCCTTCCCACCCTTGCTCCCAATCAATCAATCAATCGTACTTATTGAGTGCTTACTATATGCAGAGCACTGTACTAAGCGCTAAGCTCCCACCCTCCCAATTCATCCACCACCCTCCCCGTCCTGGGGCCGGGTGGGTCGGCTCACCCTGTGTGTGTGTGGGTGTGTGGGTGTCATTATTATTATGTATTCATTCATTCATTCAACTGTATTTATTGAGTGCTTCCTTTTCATTCACTCATTCAATCGTATTTATTGAGCGCTTCCTGTGTGCAGAGCACTGGACTAAGCGCTTGGGAAGTACAAGTCGACAACAGATAGAGACGGTCCCTACCCGACAACGGGCTCGCTGTCTAGACTTGCCCAAGGTCACACAGCAGACACACACAGTCTGAAGGTTGAGACCATGAGGGTCCCCCCATGGGGCGGGGACTGGGTCCAATCCGATACCAACCCACCCCAGCGCTTAGAACAGTGCCTGGCACATAGTAAGCGCTTAACAAAAACCATAATAATAATAACAACTTCCCTGTGCCTCGGTGCCCTCATCTGGAAAATGGGGATAAAGACCGTGAGCCCCCACGGGGGACAACCTGATTGCCTTGTATCTACCTTGAAACATCGTGGCTCAGTGGCTAGAGCCCGGGCTTGGGAGTCAGAGGTCACGGGTTCAAATCCCGGCTCCGCCAACTGTCAGCTGGGTAACTTTGGGCAGGTCACTTCACTTCTCTGGGCCTCAGTTCCCTCATCTGTAGAATGGGGGATGAAGACTGTGAGCCCCCCGTGGGACAACCTGGTCACCTTGTAACCTCCCCAGCGCTTAGAACAGTGCTTGGCACATAGTGAGCGCTTAACAAATACCATTATTATTATTATTATTATTATTATTATTATGAGGAGGAGGAGGATGTTGATGAAGATGAGGAGGGTGACGATGAGGATAATGAGGAGGAAGAGGAAGATGATGAGGAGGAGGAGGGTGAGGAAGATGAGGATGAGGAGGAGGGTGATGAGGAGGAAGATGAGGTGGAGGAGGAGGAGGAGGAGGATGAGGAAGATGATGATGAGGAGGGTGATGATAAGGATGAGGAAGATGATGAGGATGAAGAGGGGGAGGAGGAGGAGGGTGATGATGAGGAAGGGTAATGATGAGGATGATGAGGAGGAGGATGAGGGGAAGGATAATGAGGATGAGGAAGAGGATGAAGAGGAGGAGGAGGGTGATGATGAAGAATAATGATAAGGAAGAGGAGGATGATGAGGGGAAGGATAATGAGGATGAGGAAGATGATGAAGAGGAGGAGGAGGGTGATGAGGATGATGAGGATGAGGAAGATGATGAGGAGGGTGATGAGGACAATGATGAGGAGGAGGAAGATGAGGTGGAGGAGGATGAGGAAGATGAGGAGGGTGATAAGGATGAGTAAGAGGAGGAGGAGGGTGATGAGGAAGAGGATGATGAGGAGGATGATGAGGGGAAAGATAATGAGGATGAGGAAGATGAAGAGGAGGAGGTGGGTGATGAGGATAATGAGGATGAGGAGGAGGGTGATGAGGGATAATGATGAGGAAGAGGAGGATGATGAGGGGAAGGATAATAATGAGGATGAGGAGGGTGAGGAAGATGAGGATGAGGAGGAGGGTGATGAGGAGGAAGATGAGGTGGAGGAGGAGGAGGAGGAGGATGAGGAAGATGATGATGAGGAGGGTGATGATAAGGATGAGGAAGATGATGAGGATGAAGAGGGGGAGGAGGAGGAGGGTGATGATGAGGAAGGGTAATGATGAGGATGATGAGGAGGAGGATGAGGGGAAGGATAATGAGGATGAGGAAGAGGATGAAGAGGAGGAGGAGGGTGATGATGAAGAATAATGATAAGGAAGAGGAGGATGATGAGGGGAAGGATAATGAGGATGAGGAAGATGATGAAGAGGAGGAGGAGGGTGATGAGGATGATGAGGATGAGGAAGATGATGAGGAGGGTGATGAGGACAATGATGAGGAGGAGGAAGATGAGGTGGAGGAGGATGAGGAAGATGAGGAGGGTGATAAGGATGAGTAAGAGGAGGAGGAGGGTGATGAGGAAGAGGATGATGAGGAGGATGATGAGGGGAAAGATAATGAGGATGAGGAAGATGAAGAGGAGGAGGTGGGTGATGAGGATAATGAGGATGAGGAGGAGGGTGATGAGGGATAATGATGAGGAAGAGGAGGATGATGAGGGGAAGGATAATAATGAGGATGAGGAAGATGATGAAGAGGAGGAGGAGGGTGATGATGAGGAAGAGGAGGATGATAAGGGGAAGGATAATGAGGATGAGGAAGATGAGGAGGAGGAGGAGGAGGGTGATGAGGATAATGAGGAGGAGGAGGAGGGTGATGATGAGTAAGGATGAGGATGATGAGGGAAGGATAATGATGAGGATGAGGAAGATGATGAAGAAGAGGAGGGTGATGATGATGAGGAGGAGGAGGGTGATGATGAGGATGGTGAGGATGAGGAGGGTGACGACGATGATGACGAATGATTTCCATCCCCGTCAGGTTCGGCGTAAGCCCCCGAGCCCCGAGGATTTCATCGAGGACGTGGCGAAGCTGATGAGCGGCCGCTACGCCGGGCAGTCAGGTGCAGGGGGCCCGGTGACCCCGGGGCGGGCCTTTGGGGGACGGGGGTCTCCATCCCACTCCCACCACAACCACTTGTCCCGCATTCGGTCACATTAATTGAGCGCTTAACCCCGGCTCCGCCGCTGTGCCGCTGTGCGACCTCGGGCAAGTCACTTCACGTCTCTGGTCCTCGGTTCCCTCATCTGGAAAATGGGGATGATGACTGGGAGCCCCCAGGGGGACAACCTCATCACCTCGTATCCCCCCAGTGCTTAGAACAGGGCTCGGCACATAGTAAGCGCCGAACAAATGCAATTATTATTATTATTATTATTATTATTATTATTATTATTACTGTGTGCAGAGCACTGTACTGAGCGCTTGGAAAGTCCAACTCGGCACCAGATAGAGACGATCCCCGCCCAACAACGGGCTCACGGTCTAGAAATGGGGAAGACAGAAAACAAAACGAGCGGCATCAAAATAAATAGAATGAATGAATCAATACGAGTAAGCCGGCATCAAGAGAATTGTAGAATTGCTGTCCACCGCTTCATTCATTCATTCAATCGCATATATTGAGCGCTTCCTGTGTGCAGAGCACTGGACTAAGCGCTTGGAAAGGCCAATTTGGCAGCAGATGGAGACGGTCCCTACCCACCAACGGGCTCACGGTCTAGAAGGGGGGAGACGGCCAACAAAACAAAACATGGAGACAAGTGTCAAAACCGTCAGAATAAGTAGAATTATAGCTATATTCATTCATTCATTCATTGTCGTATTTATTGAGCGCTTCCTGTGTGCAGAGCACTGGACTAAGCGCTTGGGAAGTCCAAGTCGGCAACTTCTAGTGACGGGCGACCAAACAAAACATGGAGACAAGTGTCGAAACCGTCAGAATAAATAGAATTATAGCTATATTCATTCATTCATTCATTGTCGTATTTATTGAGCGCTTCCTGCGTGCAGAGCACTGGACTAAGCGCTTGGAAAGGCCAATTTGGCAGCAGACGGAGACGGTCCCTACCCACCAACGGGCTCACGGTCTACAAGGGGGGAGACGGACGACAAAACAAAACGTGGAGACAAGTGTCAAAACCGTCAGAATAAATAAATAGAATTATAGCTATATTCATTCATTCATTCAGTCGTATTTATTGAGCGCTTACCGTGAGCAGAGCACTGGACTAAGCGCTTGGGAAGTCCAAGTCGGCAACTTCTAGTGACGGGCGACCAAACAAAACATGGAGACAAGTGTCGAAACCGTCAGAATAAATAGAATTATAGCTATATTCATTCATTCATTCATTGTCGTATTTATTGAGCGCTTACCGTGTGCAGAGCACTGGACTAAGCGCTTGGAAAGGCCAATTTGGCAGCAGACGGAGACGGTCCCTACCCACCAACGGGCTCACGGTCTACAAGGGGGGAGACGGACGACAAAACAAAACGTGGAGACAAGTGTCAGAACCGTCAGAATAAATAAATAGAATTATAGCTATATTCATTCATTCATTCAGTCGTATTTATTGAGCGCTTACCGTGAGCAGAGCACTGGACTAAGCGCTTGGGAAGTCCAAGTCGGCAACTTCTAGTGACGGGCGACCCAACAAAACATGGAGACAAGTGTCAAAACCGTCAGAATAAGTAGAATTATAGCTATATTCATTCATTCATTCATTGTCGTATTTATTGAGCGCTTACCGTGTGGAGAGCACTGGACTAAGCGCTTGGAAAGGCCAATTTGGCAGCAGATAGAGACGGTCCCGACCCACCAACGGGCTCACGGTCTAGAAGCGGGGAGACGGACGACAAAACAAAACATGGAGACAAGTGTCAAAACCGTCAGAATAAGTAGAATTATAGCTATATTCATTCATTCATTCATTGTCGTATTTATTGAGCGCTTCCTGTGTGCAGAGCACTGGACTAAGCGCTTGGGAAGTCCAAGTCGGCAACTTCTAGTGACGGGCGACCAAACAAAACATGGAGACAAGTGTCAAAACCGTCAGAATAAGTAGAATTATAGCTATATTCATTCATTCATTCATTGTCGTATTTATTGAGCGCTTCCTGCGTGCAGAGCACTGGACTAAGCGCTTGGAAAGGCCAATTTGGCAGCAGATGGAGATGGTCCCTACCCACCAACGGGCTCACGGTCTACAAGGGGGGAGACGGACGACAAAACAAAACGTGGAGACAAGTGTCAAAACCGTCAGAATAAATAAATAGAATTATAGCTATATTCATTCATTCATTCAGTCGTATTTATTGAGCGCTTACCGTGTGCAGAGCACTGGACTAAGCACTTGGGAAGTCCAAGTCGGCAACTTCTAGTGACGGGCGACCAAACAAAACATGGAGACAAGTGTCAAAACCGTCAGAATAAGTAGAATTATAGCTATATTCATTCATTCATTCATTGTCGTATTTATTGAGCGCTTACCGTGTGGAGAGCACTGGACTAAGCGCTTGGAAAGGCCAATTTGGCAGCAGATAGAGACGGTCCCGACCCACCAACGGGCTCACGGTCTAGAAGCGGGGAGACGGACGACAAAACAAAACATGGAGACAAGTGTCAAAACCGTCAGAATAAGTAGAATTATAGCTATATTCATTCATTCATTCATTGTCGTATTTATTGAGCGCTTACCGTGTGCAGAGCATTGGACTAAGCGCTTGGGAAGTCCAAGTCGGCAACTTCTAGTGACGGGCGACCAAACAAAACATGGAGACAAGTGTCAAAACCGTCAGAATAAATAAATAGAATTATAGCTATATTCATTCATTCATTCATTGTCGTATTTATTGAGCGCTTACCGTGTGCAGAGCACTGGACTAAGCGCTTGGAAAGGCCAATTTGGCAGCAGACGGAGACGGTCCCTACCCACCAACGGGCTCACGGTCTAGAAGGGGGGAGACGGACAACAAAACATGGAGACAAGTGTCAAAACCGTCAGAATAAGTAGAATTATAGTTATATTCATTCATTCATTCAGTCGTATTTATTGAGCACTTACCGTGTGCAGAGCACTGGACTAAGCGCTTGGGAAGTCCAAGTCGGCAACTTCTAGTGACGGGCGACCAAACAAAACATGGAGACAAGTGTCGAAACCGTCAGAATAAATAGAATTATAGCTATATTCATTCATTCATTCATTGTCGTATTTATTGAGCGCTTCCTGCGTGCAGAGCACTGGACTAAGCGCTTGGAAAGGCCAATTTGGCAGCAGATGGAGACGGTCCCGACCCACCAACGGGCTCACGGTCTAGAAGGGGGGAGACGGCCGACAAAACAAAACATGGAGACAAGTGTCAAAACCGTCAGAATAAGTAGAATTATAGCTATATTCATTCATTCATTGTCGTATTTATTGAGCTCTTACCGTGTGCAGAGCATTGGACTAAGCGCTTGGGAAGTCCAAGTCGGCAACTTCTAGTGACAGGCGACCAAACAAAACATGGAGACAAGTGTCAAAACCGTCAGAATAAATAAATAGAATTATAGCTATATTCATTCATTCATTCATTGTCGTATTTATTGAGCGCTTCCTGTGTGCAGAGCACTGGACTAAGCGCTTGGAAAGGCCAATTTGGCAGCAGACGGAGACGGTCCCTACCCACCAACGGGCTCACGGTCTACAAGGGGGGAGACGGACGACAAAACAAAACGTGGAGACAAGTGTCAAAACCGTCAGAATAAATAAATAGAATTATAGCTATATTCATTCATTCATTCAGTCGTATTTATTGAGCGCTTACCGTGTGCAGAGCACTGGACTAAGCGCTTGGGAAGTCCAAGTCGGCAACTTCTAGTGACGGGCGACCAAACAAAACATGGAGACAAGTGTCAAAACCGTCAGAATAAGTAGAATTATAGCTATATTCATTCATTCATTCATTGTCATATTTATTGAGCGCTTACCGTGTGGAGAGCACTGGACTAAGCGCTTGGAAAGGCCAATTTGGCAGCAGATGGAGACGGTCCCTACCCACCAACGGGCTCACGGTCTAGAAGGGGGGAGACGGCCGACAAAACAAAACATGGAGACAAGTGTCAAAACCGTCAGAATAAGTAGAATTATAGCTATATTCATTCATTCATTCATTGTCGTATTTATTGAGCGCTTACCGTGTGCAGAGCACTGGACTAAGCGCTTGGGAAGTCCAAGTCGGCAACTTCTAGTGACGGGCGACCAAACAAAACATGGAGACAAGTGTCAAAACCGTCAGAATAAGTAGAATTATAGCTATATTCATTCATTCATTCATTGTCGTATTTATTGAGCGCTTACCGTGTGGAGAGCACTGGACTAAGCGCTTGGAAAGGCCAATTTGGCAGCAGATAGAGACGGTCCCTACCCACCAACGCGCTCACGGTCTAGAAGCGGGGAGACGGACGACAAAACAAAACATGGAGACAAGTGTCAAAACCGCCAGAATAAGTAGAATTATAGCTATATTCATTCATTCATTCATTGTCGTATTTATTGAGTGCTTCCTGTGTGCAGAGCACTGGACTAAGCGCTTGGGAAGTCCAAGTCGGCAACTTCTAGTGACGGGCGACCAAACAAAACATGGAGACAAGTGTCGAAACCGTCAGAATAAATAGAATTATAGCTATATTCATTCATTCATTCATTGTCGTATTTATTGAGCGCTTCCTGCGTGCAGAGCACTGGACTAAGCGCTTGGAAAGGCCAATTTGGCAGCAGACGGAGACGGTCCCTACCCACCAACGGGCTCACGGTCTACAAGGGGGGAGACGGACGACAAAACAAAACGTGGAGACAAGTGTCAAAACCGTCAGAATAAATAAATAGAATTATAGCTATATTCATTCATTCATTCAGTCGTATTTATTGAGCGCTTACCGTGAGCAGAGCACTGGACTAAGCGCTTGGGAAGTCCAAGTCGGCAACTTCTAGTGACGGGCGACCAAACAAAACATGGAGACAAGTGTCAAAACCGTCAGAATAAGTAGAGTTATAGCAATATTCATTCATTCATTCATTGTCGTATTTATTGAGCGCTTCCTGCGTGCAGAGCACTGGACTAAGCGCTTGGAAAGGCCAATTTGGCAGCAGATGGAGACGGTCCCTACCCACCAACGGGCTCACGGTCTACAAGGGGGGAGACGGACGACAAAACAAAACATGGAGACAAGTGTCAAAACCGTCAGAATAAATAGAATTATAGCTATATTCATTCATTCAATCATTTATTGAGCGCTTACCGTGTGCAGAGCACTGGACTAAGCGCTTGGGAAGTCCAAGTCGGCAACTTCTAGTGACGGGCGACCAAACAAAACATGGAGACAAGTGTCAAAACCGTCAGAATAAATAAATAGAATTATAGCTATATTCATTCATTCATTCAGTCGTATTTATTGAGCGCTTCCTGTGTGCAGAGCACTGGACTAAGCGCTTGGGAAGTCCAAGTCGGCAACTTCTAGTGACGGGCGACCAAACAAAACATGGAGACAAGTGTCAAAACCGTCAGAATAAATAGAATTATAGCTATATTCATTCATTCAGTCGTATTTATTGAGCGCTTACCGTGTGCACAGCACTGTACTAAGCGCTTTGGAAATACAAGTTGGCTATATATAGAGACGGTCCCTACCCAACAACGGGCTCACGGTCTAGAAGGGGGAGACGGACAACAAAACAAAGCAACTAGACAGGAGTCAATGCCGTCGGAATAAATAGAATTATAGCCATGTATACAGCATTAATATTATGTTGCCAACTTGTACTTCCCAAGCGCTTAGTACAGTGCTCTGCACATAGTAAGTGCTCAATAAATGTGACTGATTGATTAATAAAATAAATAGACTAATAAATACGTACAAATTTTTCCCTCCTGGCAGCAGCTGGAATCCCGGTTCCACCCCTTGTCAGCTGGGTGACTTTGGGCAAGTCACTTCCCTTCTCTGGGCCTCAGTTCCCTCATCTGGAAAATGGGGATGAAGACTGGGAGCCCCACGGGGGACAACCTGATCACCTTGTAACCTCCCCAGCGCTTAGGATAGTGCTTTGCACGTAGTAAGCGCTTAACAAATGCCATCAACATCATTATTATTATTATTATTATTATTATTATTATTATTATTATTATTATTTGTTGCCGAATTGGACTTTCCCAGCGCTTAGAACAGTGCTTTGCACATAGTAAGCGCTTAACAAATACCATCATCATGATTATTATTATTATCTGTTGCCAAATTGGACTTTCCCAGCACTTAGAACAGTGCTTTGTACATAGTAAGCGCTTAACAAATACCATCGTCATTATTATTATTATCTGTTGCCCAATTGGACTTTCCCAGTGCTTAGAACAGTGCTGTGCATATAGTAAGCGCTTAAGAAATACCATCATCATCATCATTATTATTATTATTATCATTATTATTATTATTATCATTATCGTTATCATTATTATTATCTGTTGCCGAATTGGACTTTCCCAGCGCTTAGACCACTGCTTTGCACATAGTAAGCGCTTAACAAATACCATCATCATCATCATTGTTATTATTATTATTATTATTATCATCATTATCTGTTGCTGAATTGGACTTTCCCAGCGCTTAGACTACTGCTTTGCACATAGTAAACGCTTAACAAATACCATCATCGTCATTATTCTTATTATTCTTATTATTATCTGTTGCCGAATTGGACTTTCCCAGCGCTTAGACCACTGCTTTGCACATAGTAAGTGCTTAACAAATACCGTCATCATCATCATTATTTATATTATTATTATTATTATTGTCATTATTATTATTATCATCATTATTATTATTATCATCTGTTGCCAAATTGGACTTTCCCAGCACTTAGAACAGTGCTTTGCACATAGTAAGCGCTTAACAAATGCCATCATCATCATTATTATTATTATTGTTATTATCATTATTATCTGTTGCCGAATTGGACTTTCCCAGCGCTTAGACCACTGCTTTGCACATAGTAAGCACTTAACAAATACCATCATCATCATTACTCTTATTATTCTTATTATTATCTGTTGCCGAATTGGACTTTCCCAGCGCTTAGACCACTGCTTGCACATAGTAAGTGCTTAACAAATACCAACATCATCATCATCATCATTATTTATATTATTATTATTATTATTATCATCAGTTGCCGAATTGGACTTTCCCAGCGCTTAGACCACTGCTTTGCACATAGTAAGCACTTAACAAACACCATCATCATCATTACTCTTATTATTCTTATTATTATCTGTTGCCGAATTGGACTTTCCCAGCGCTTAGACCACTGCTTTGCACATAGTAAGCGCTTAACAAATACCATCATCATCATTGTTATTATTATTATTATTATCATCATTATCTGTTGCTGAATTGGACTTTCCCAGCACTTAGACCACTGCTTTGCACATAGTAAGCGCTTAAGGAATACCATCATCGTCAATATTCTTATTATTCTTATTATTATCTGTTGCCGAATTGGACTTTTTCAGCGCTTAGACCACTGCTTTGCACATAGTAAGTGCGTAACAAATACCAACATCATCATCATCATCATTATTTATATTATTATTATTATTATCATCTGTTGCCAAATTGGACTTTCCCAGTGCTTAGAACAGTGCTTTGCACATAGTAAGTGCTTAACAAATACCATCATCATCATTATTATTATTATTATCTGTTGCCGAATTGGACTTTCCCAGCGCTTAGACCACTGCTTTGCACATAGTAAGTGCGTAACAAATACCAACATCATCGTCATCATCATTATTTATATTATTATTATTATTATTATTATCATCAGTTGCCGAATTGGACTTTCCCAGCGCTTAGGCCACTGCTTTGCACATAGTAAGCGCTTAACAAACACCATCATCATCATTATTATTATTCTTATTATTATCTGTTGCCGAATTGGACTTTCCCAGCGCTTCGACCACTGCTTTGCACATAGTAAGTGCTTAACAAATACCAACATCATCATCATCATCATTATTTATATTATTATTATTATTATTATCATCAGTTGCCGAATTGGACTTTCCCAGCGCTTAGGCCACTGCTTTGCACATAGTAAGCGCTTAACAAATACCAGCATCATTATTATTATCATTATTATTATTATCTGTTGCCGAATTGGACTTTCCCAGCGCTTAGACCACTGCTTTGCACATAGTAAGCGCTTAACAAATACCATCATCATCATTATTATCATTATTATTATCTGTTGCCGAATTGGACTTTCCCAGCGCTTAGACCACTGCTTTGCACATAGTAAGCGCTTAACAAATACCATCATCGTCATTATTCTTATTATTCTTATTATTATCTGTTGCCGAATTGGACTTTCCCAGCGCTTAGACCACTGCTTTGCACATAGTAAGTGCTTAACAAATACCATCATCATCATCATCATCATTTATATTATTATTATTATTATTATTATTATTATTATTATTATCATCTGTTGCCAAATTGGACTTTCCCAGCACTTAGAACAGTGCTTTGCACATAGTAAGCGCTTAAAAAATGCCATCATCATCATTATTATTATTATTGTTATTATCATTATTATCTGTTGCCGAATTGGACTTTCCCAGCGCTTAGACCACTGCTTTGCACATAGTAAGCGCTTAACAAATACCATCATCATCATCATCATCATTATTTTTATTATTATTATTATTATTATTATTATTATTACTATTCTCATCTGTTGCAGAATTGGACTTTCCCAGCGCTTAGACCACTGCTTTGCACATATTAAGTGCTTAACAAATACCAGCATCATTATTATTATCATTATTATTATTATCTGTTGCCGAATTGGACTTTCCCAGCGCTTAGACCACTGCTTTGCACATAGTAAGCGCTTAACAAATACCATCATCATCATTATTATCATTATTATTATCTGTTGCCGAATTGGACTTTCCCAGCGCTTAGACCACTGCTTTGCACATAGTAAGTGCTTAACAAATACCAGCATCATTATTATTATCATTATTATTATGATCTGTTGCCGAATTGGACTTTCCCAGCGCTTAGACCACTGCTTTGCACATAGTAAGCACTTAAACACCATCAACATCATTATTATTATTCTTATTATTATCTGTTGCCGAATTGGACTTTCCCAGCGCTTAGACCACTGCTTTGCACATAGTAAGTGCTTAACAAATACCATCATCATCATTATCATTATATTATTATTATTATTATTATTATCATCAGTTGCCGAATTGGACTTTCCCAGCGCTTAGACCACTGCTTTGCACATAGTAAGCACTTAACAAACACCATCATCATCATTACTCTTATTATTCTTATTATTATCTGTTGCCGAATTGGACTTTCCCAGTGCTTAGACCACTGCTTTGCACATAGTAAGTGCTTAACAAATACCAACATCATCATCATCATCATTATTTATATTATTATTATTATCATTATCATCTGTTGCCGAATTGGACTTTCCCAGCGCTTCGACCACTGCTTTGCACATAGTAAGTGCTTAACAAATACCAACATCATCATCATCATCATTATATATATTATTATTATTATTATCATCAGTTGCCAAATTGGACTTTCCCAGCGCTTAGGCCACTGCTTTGCACATAGTAAGCGCTTAACAAATACCATCATCATTATTATTATTATTATCTGTTGCCTAATTGGACTTTCCCAGTGCTTAGGCCACTGCTTTGCACATAGTAAGCGCTTAACAAATACCATCATCATCATCATCATTATTATTATTATTATTATTATTATTATTATCCATTGCCGAATTGGACTTTCCCAGCGCTTAGACCACTGCTTTGCACATAGTAAGCGCTTAACAAATGCCATCATCATCATCATCATCATTATTTATATTATTATTATTATTATTATTATCATTAGTTGCCGAATTGGACTTTCCCAGCGCTTAGGCCACTGCTTTGCACATATTAAGTGCTTAACAAATACCAGCATCATCATTATTATCATTATTATTATGATCTGTTGCTGAATTGGACTTTCCCAGCGCTTAGACCACTGCTTTGCACATAGTAAGCGCTTAACAAATACCATCATCATCATTATTATCATTATTATTATCTGTTGCCGAATTGGACTTTCCCAGCGCTTAGGCCACTGCTTTGCACATAGTAAGCGCTTAACAAATACCATCATCATCATTATTTTTATTTTTATTATTATTATTATTATTATTATTATTATTATTATCATCTGTTGCCAAATTGGACTTTCCCAGCGCTTAGAACAGTGCTTTGCACATAGTAAGCGCTTAACAAATACCATCATCATCATTATTATCATTCTTATTATCTGTTGCCGAATTGGACTTTCCCAGCGCTTAGACCAGTGCTTTGCACATAGTAAGCGCTTAACAAACACCATCGTCATCATTATTCTTATTATTCTTATTATGATCTGTTGCCGAATTGGACTTTCCCAGCGCTTAGACCACTGCTTTGCACATAGTAAGTGCTTAACAAATACCAACATCATCATCATCATCATTATTTATATTATTATTATTATCATTATCATCTGTTGCCGAATTGGACTTTCCCAGTGCTTAGACCACTGCTTTGCACATAGTAAGTGCTTAACAAATACCAACAAACATCATCATCATCATCATTATATATATTATTATTATTATTATTATCATCAGTTGCTGAATTGGACTTTCCCAGCGCTTAGGCCACTGCTTTGCACATAGTAAGCGCTTAACAAATACCATCATCATTATTATTATTATTATCTGTTGCCTAATTGGACTTTCCCAGTGCTTAGGCCACTGCTTTGCACATAGTAAGCGCTTAACAAATACCATCATCATCATCATTATTATTATTATTATTATTATTGTTATTATTATCCATTGCCGAATTGGACTTTCCCAGCGCTTAGACCACTGCTTTGCACATAGTAAGCGCTTAACAAATGCCATCATCATCATCATCATCATTTATATTATTGTTATTATTATTATTATTATTATCATCAGTTGCCGAATTGGACTTTCCCAGCGCTTAGGCCACTGCTTTGCACATATTAAGTGCTTAACAAATACCAGCATCATTATTATTATCATTATTATTATGATCGGTTGCCGAATTGGACTTTCCCAGTGCTTAGACCACTGCTTTGCACATAGTAAGCGCTTAACAAATACCATCATCATCATCATCATTATTATTATTATTATTATTATTATTATTATTATCATCTGTTGCCGAATTGGACTTTCCCAGCGCTTAGAACAGTGCTATGCACATAGTAAGCGCTTAACAAATACCATCATCATGATTATTATTATCCGTTGCCGACTTGGACTCCCCAAGCGCTCAGTCCAGCGCTCTGCCCACCGTCGTCAGCGCTCACTAGACGCCCCCCCCCGCCCCCCTTCATCAATCGTATTTATTGAGCGCTTACCGTGTGCAGAGCACTGGGTTTTATTCCGTGTCTCTTCCGCGGCAGGAATCATTTACTGCTTCTCCCAGAAAGACTCGGAGCAGGTCACCGGCGGCCTGCGGAAGCGGGGAATCGAGGCGGCGGCCTACCACGCCAACATGGAAGCCGGGGACAAGACCAGCGTCCACAAGAATTGGGCGGCCAATAAGCTCCAGGTCAGCCGCCCCTTCCCCTCCCCTCCCCGAGGGCGGCGATTCCGTCTACCGAGTCCGTTGTATCGGACTCCCCCAAGCGCTCAGTACAGTGCCCGGTGGGGACCGTCTCTCCCTGTGGCCGATTTGGACTTCCCAAGCGCTTAGTCCAGTGCTCCGCACACGGTAAGCGCTCAATAAATACGATTGAATGAATATGTGGCCAACTTGTACTTCTGAAGCGCTTAATACGGTGCCCGGTGGCGGGTAGGGACCGTCTCTCCTGTGGCCGATTTGGTCTTCCCAAGCGCTTAGTCCAGTGCTCTGCACACGGTAAGCGCTCAATAAATACGATTGAATGAATGAATGAATGAATGAATATGTTGCCAACTTGTACTTTCCAAGCGCTTAGTACAGTGCCCGTTGTTGGGTGGGGACCATCTCTCCCTGTGGCTGATTTGGTCTTCCCAAGCGCTTAGTCCAGTGCTCTGCACACGGTAAGCACTCAATAAATACGATTGAATGGATATGTTGCCAACTTGTACTTCCGAAGCGCTTAGTACAGTGCCTGGTGGTGGGTAGGGACCATCTCTCCTGTGGCCGATTTGGTCTTCCCAAGCGCTTAGTCCAGTGCTCTGCACACGGTAAGCGCTCAATAAATACGATTGAATGAATGAATGAATGAATGAATATGTTGCCAACTTGTACTTTCCAAGCGCTTAGTACAGTGCCCGTTGTTGGGTGGGGACCATCTCTCCCTGTGGCCGATTTGGACTTCCCAAGCGCTTAGTCCAGTGCTCCGCACACGGTAAGCGCTCAATAAATACGATTGAATGAATATGTGGCCAACTTGTACTTCCGAAGCGCTTAATACAGTGCCCGGTGGCGGGTAGGGACCGTCTCTCCTGTGGCCGATTTGGTCTTCCCAAGCGCTTAGTCCAGTGCTCTGCACACGGTAAGCGCTCAATAAATACGATTGAATGAATGAATGAATGAATGAATATGTTGCCAACTTGTACTTCCCAAGCGCTTAGTACAGTGCCCGGTGATGGGTAGGGACCGTCTCTATCTGTGGCCGATTTGGACTTCCCAAGCGCTTAGCCCGGTGCTCTGCACACAGTAAGCGCTCAATAAATACGATTGAATGAATCAATCAATTATATTTATTGAGCGCAATAAATGCAATTGAATGAATGAATATGTTGCCAACTTGTACTTCCGAAGCGCATGCAATTGAATGAATGAATATGTTGCCAACTTGTACTTCCGAAGCGCTTAATACAGTGCCCGGTGGCGGGTGGGGACCGTCTCTCCTGTGGCCGGTTTGGTCTTCCCAAGCGCTTAGTCCAGTGCTCTGCACACGGTAAGCACTCAATAAATACGACTGAATGAATGAATGAATATGTTGCCAACTTGTACTTCCGAAGCGCTTAGTACAGTCCCTGGTGGCGGGTGGGGACCGTCTCTCCCTGTGGCCGATTTGGACTTCCCAAGCGCTCAGCCCAGTGCTCCGCACACGGTAAGCGCTCAATAAATACGATTGAATGAATGAATGAATATGTTGCCAACTTGTACTTTCCAAGCGCTTAGTACAGTGCCCGTTGTTGGGTGGGGACCATCTCTCCCTGTGGCCGATTTGGTCTTCCCAAGCGCTTAGCCCAGTGCTCTGCACACGGTAAGCACTCAATAAATACGATTGAATGGATATGTTGCCAACTTGTACTTCCGAAGCGCTTAGTACAGTGCCTGGTGGTGGGTAGGGACCGTCTCTACCTGTGGCCGATTTGGACTTCCCAAGCGCTTAGCCCGGTGCTCCGCACACAGTAAGCGCTCAGTAAATACGATTGAATGAATGAATGAATGAATGAATATGTTGCCAACTTGTACTTTCCAAGCGCTTAGTACAGTGCCCATTGTTGGGTGGGGACCATCTCTAGATGTTGCCAACTTGGACTTCCCAAGCACTTAGTCCAGTGCTCTGCACACGGTAAGCGCTCAATAAATACGATTGAATGAATGAATATGTTGCCAACTTGTACTTCCAAAGCGCTTAATACAGTGCCTGGTGGCGGGTGGGGACCGTCTCTCCTGTGGCCGATTTGTACTTCCCAAGTGCTTAGTCCAGTGCTCTGCGCACAGTAAGCGCTCAATAAATACGATTGAATGAATGAATGTTGCCAACTTGTACTTCCCAAGCGCTTAGTACAGTGCCTGGTGGCGGGTGGGGACCGTCTCTCCTGTGGCCAATTTGGACTTTCCAAGCGCTTAGTCCAGTGCTCTGCAAACGGTAAGCGCTCAATAAGTACAATTGAATGAATGAATATGTTGCCAACTTGTACTTCCCAAGCGCTTAGTACAGTTCCCGGTGATGGGTAGGGACCATCTCTATCTGTGGCCGATTGTACTTCCCAAGCGCTTAGTCCGGTGCTCTGCACACAGTAAGTGCTCAATAAATACGATTGAATGAATGAATGAATATGTTGCCAACTTGTACTTCCCAAGCGCTTAGTACAGTTCCCGGTGATGGGTAGGGACCGTCTTTACCTGTGGCCGATTTGGACTTCCCAAGTGCTTAGCCCAGTGCTCTGCACACAGTAAGCGCTCAATAAATATGATTGAATGAATCAATCAATCAATTGTATTTATTGAGCGCTTACTGTGTGCAGAGCACTGTACTAAGCGCTTGGGAAGTACAAGTCGGCAACACATGAATGAATGAATGAGTTGCCAACTTGTACTTCCCAAGCGCTTAGTACAGTGCCCGGTGGCACGTAGGGACTGTCTCTACCTGTGGCCGATTTGGACTTCCCAAGCGCTTAGCCTGGTGCTCTGCACACGGTAAGCGCTCAATAAATATGATTGAATGAATGAATGAATATGCTGCCAACTTGTACTTTCCAAGCGCTTAGTACAGTGCCTGGTGGCGGGTGGGGACCGTCTCTCCCTGTGGCCAATTTGGACTTCCCAAGCGCTTAGCTCGGTGCTCCGCATACAGTAAGCGCTCAATAAATACGGTTGAATGAATGAATATGTTGCCAACTTGTACTTCCGAAGCGCTTAATACAGTGCCTGGTGGCGGGTGGGGACCGTCTCTCCTGTGGCCGATTTGGACTTTCCAAGCGCTTAGTCCAGTGCTCTGCACACGGTAAGCGCTCAATAAATACGATTGAATGAATGAATATGTTGCCAACTTGTACTTCCCAAGCGCTTAGTACAGTTCCCGGTGATGGGTAGGGACTGTCTCTACCTGTGGCCGATTTGGACTTTCCAAGCGCTTAGTCCAGTGCTCTGCACACAGTAAGTGCTCAGTAAATACGATTGAATGAATGAATGAATATGTTGTCAACTTGTACTTCCCAAGCGCTTAGTACAGTTCCCGGTGTTGGGTAGGGACCGTCTTTACCTGTGGCCGATTTGTACTTCCCAAGCGCTTAGCCTGGTGCTCTGCACACAGTAAGCGCTCAATAAATATGATTGAATGAATCAATCAATTGTATTTATTGAGCGCTTACTGTGTGCAGAGCACTGTACTAAGCGCTTGGGAAGTACAAGTCGGCAACACATGAATGAATGAATGAGTTGCCAACTTGTACTTCCCAAGCGCTTAGTACAGTGCCCGGTGGCACGTAGGGACTGTCTCTACCTGTGGCCGATTTGGACTTCCCAAGCGCTTAGCCTGGTGCTCTGCACACGGTAAGCGCTCAATAAATATGATTGAATGAATGAATGAATATGCTTCCAACTTGTACTTTCCAAGCGCTTAGTACAGTGCCTGGTGGCGGGTGGGGACCGTCTCTCCCTGTGGCCAATTTGGACTTCCCAAGCGCTTAGCTCGGTGCTCCGCATACAGTAAGCGCTCAATAAATACGGTTGAATGAATGAATATGTTGCCAACTTGTACTTCCGAAGCGCTTAATACAGTGCCTGGTGGCGGGTGGGGACCGTCTCTCCTGTGGCCAATTTGGACTTCCCAAGCGCTTAGCCCGGTGCTCTGCACACAGTAAGCGCTCAATAAATATGACTGAATGAATGAATGAATATGTTGCCAACTTGTACTTCCCAAGTGCTTAGTACAGTTCCCGGTGATGGGTAGGGACCGTCTCTACCTGTGGCCGATTTGGACTTCCCAAGCGCTTAGTCCAGTGCTCTGCGCACAGTAAGCGCTCAATAAATACGATTGAATGAATGATTGAATGAATATGTTGCCAACTTGTACTTTCCAAGCGCTTAGTACAGTTCCCGGTGATGGGTAGGGACCGTCTCTACCTGTGGCCGATTTGGACTTCCCAACCACTTAGTCCGGTGCTCTGCACACAGTAAGCGCTCAGTAAATACGATTGAATGAATGATTGAATGAATATGTTGCCAACTTGTACTTTCCAAGCGCTTAGTACAGTTCCCGGTGATGGGTAGGGACCGTCTCTACCTGTGGCCGATTTGGACTTCCCAAGCACTTAGCCCGGTGCTCTGCACACAGTAAGCGCTCAATAAGTACGATTGAATGAATGAATATGTTGCCAACTTGTACTTTCCAAGTGCTTAGTACAGTTCCCGGTGGTGGGTAGGGACCATCTCTATCTGTGGCCGATTTGGACTTCCCAAGCGCTTAGTCCAGTGCTCTGCGCACAGTAAGCGCTCAATAAATACGATTGAATGAATGATTGAATGAATATGTTGCCAACTTGTACTTTCCAAGTGCTTAGTACAGTTCCCGGTGATGGGTAGGGACCGTCTCTACCTGTGGCCGATTAGGACTTCCCAACCACTTAGTCCGGTGCTCTGCACACAGTAAGCGCTCAATAAATACGATTGAATGAATGAATATGTTGCCAACTTGTACTTTCCAAGCGCTTAGTACAGTTCCCGGTGATGGGTAGGGACCGTCTCTACCTGTGGCCGATTTGGACTTCCCAAGCGCTTAGCTCGGTGCTCCGCACACAGTAAGCGCTCAATAAATACGATTGAATGAATGAATATGTTGCCAACTTGTACTTCCCAAGCGCTTAGTACAGTGCTTTGCACACAGTAAGTGCTCAATAAATACGATTGAATGAATGAATACGTTGCCAACTTGGACTTCCCAAGCGCTTAGTACAGTGCTCTGCACACAGTAAGCGTTCAGTAAATACCATTGAATGAATGAATGAATGAAATCATTTCTCCCCCTTCTAGACTGTGAGCCCGCTGTTGGGTAGGGACTATCTCTAGATGTTGCCAACATGTACTTCCCAAGCGCTTAGTACAGTGCTCTGCACACAGTAAGTGCTCAATAAATATGATTGAAGGAATGAATTCATTAGAACAGTGCTTTGCACATAGTAAGTGCTTAATAAATGCCATTATTATTATTATTCATTGAGCACTTACTGTGTGCAGAGCACTGTACTAAGCGCTTGGGAAGTCCAGGTTGGCAACGTATAGAGACGGTCCCTACCCAACAACGGGCTCACAGTCTAGAAGCGCTCAATAAATACCACTGAATGAACAAATGCCCCGCAAACAAAAAGCCCTCAATAAATGCTGTCGACTGACTGGGTTGATAATCATCGTCATCATCAATCGTATTTATTGAGCGCTTACTATGTGCAGAGCACTGTACTAAGCGCTTGGGAAGTACAAATTCGCAACATATAGAGACAGTCCCTACCCAACAGTGGGCTCACAGTCTAAAATGATAATGATGGTATTTGTTAAGCGCTTACTATGTGCCGAGCACTGTTCTAAGCGCTGCGGTCGATACAAGGTCATCAGGTTGTCCCACGGAAGCGCCTTGAGGACAGGGATTACGTCGGCCAAGTCTGTTGTATTGGACTCTCCTCAACGCTTAGTACAGTGCCCGGTGGTGGGAAGGGACCGTCTCTATCTGTGGCTGATTTGGACTTCCCAAGCGCTTAGTCCGGTGCTCTGCACACAGTAAGCGCTCAGTAAATACCATTGAGTGAATGAATGCCCCTCATGCAGAAAGCACTCAATAAATGACCCGTTGGTGATAATAATAATAATAATAATAATAATAATAATAATAATAATAAGCTGTGTGACTTTGGGCGAGTCACTTCACTTCTCTGTGCCTCGGTTCCCTCATCTGTAAAATGGGGATGAAGACCGTGAGCCCCCATGGGACAACCTTGTAACCTCCCCAGCGCTTAGAACAGTGCTTTGCACATAGTAAGCGCTTAATAAAGGCTATTAAAAAGAAAAAATCCCGGCTCCACCAACTGTCAGCTGTGTGACTTTGGGCGAGTCACTTCACTTCTCTGGGCCTCGGTTACCTCATCTGTAAAATGGGGTTGAAGACTGTAAGCCCCCCGGGGGACAACCTTGTAACCTCCCCAGCGCTTAGAACAGTGCTTTGCACATAGTAAGTGCTTAATAAAGGCTATTAAAAAAAAAAAAATCCCAGCTCCGCCAACTGTCAGCTGTGTGACTTTGGGCGAGTCACTTCACTTTTCTGTGCCTCGGTTACCTCATCTGTAAAATGGGGTTGAAGACTGTAAGCCCCCTGGGGGACAACCTTGTAACCTCCCCAGCGCTTAGAACAGTGCTTTGCATATAGTAAGCGCTTAATAAATACTATTAAAAAAAAAAAAATCCCGGCTCCGCCAACTGTCAGCTGTGTGTCTTTGGGCGAGTCACTTCACTTCTCTGTGCCTCAGTTACCTCATCTGTAAAATGGGGTTGAAGACTGTGAGCCACCCGTAGGACAACCTTGTAGCCTCCCCAGCGCTTAGAACAGTGCTTTGCATATAGTAAGCGCTTAATAAATACTATTTAAAAAAAAAAAATCCCGGCTCCGCCAACTGTCAGCTGTGTGTCTTTGGGCGAGTCACTTCACTTCTCTGTGCCTCAGTTACCTCATCTGTAAAATGGGGTTGAAGACTGTGAGCCCCCCGTGGGACAGCCTTGTAGCCTCCCCAGCGTTTAGAACAGTGCTTTGCACATAGTAAGCGCTTAATAAAGGCTATTAAAAAAAAAAAATCCCGGCTCCGCCAACTGTCAGCTGTGTGACTTTGGGCGAGTCACTTCACTTCTCTGTGCCTCAGTTACCTCATCTGTAAAATGGGGTTGAAGACTGTGAGCCCCCCGTGGGACAGCCTTGTAGCCTCCCCAGCGTTTAGAACAGTGCTTTGCACATAGTAAGCGCTTAATAAAGGCTATTAAAAAAAAAAAATCCCGGCTCCGCCAACTGTCAGCTGTGTGACTTTGGGCGAGTCACTTCACTTCTCTGGGCCTCAGTTCCCTCATCTGTCAAATGGGGATGAAGACTGGGAGCCCCCGTGGGACAACCTTGTAACCACCCCAGCGTTTAGAACAGTGCTTTCCACATAGTAAGCGCTTAATAAAGGCTATTTAAAAAAAAAAAAATCCCGGCTCCGCCAACTGTCAGCTGTGTGACTTTGGGCGAGTCACTTCACTTCTCTGGGCCTCGGTTACCTCATCTGTAAAATGGGGTTGAAGACTGGGAGCCCCCTGTGGGACAACCTTGTAACCTCCCCAGCGCTTAGAACAGTGCTTTGCACATAGTAAGCGCTTAATAAAGGCTATTTAAAAAAAAAAAAAATCCCGGCTCCGCCAACTGTCAGCTGTGTGACTTTGGGCGAGTCACTTCACTTCTCTGGGCCTCAGTTCCCTCATCTGTCAAATGGGGATGAAGACTGGGAGCCCCCGTGGGACAACCTTGTAACCACCCCAGCGTTTAGAACAGTGCTTTCCACATAGTAAGCGCTTAATAAAGGCTATTTAAAAAAAAAAAATCCCGGCTCCGCCAACTGTCAGCTGTGTGACTTTGGGCGAGTCACTTCACTTCTCTGGGCCTCGGTTACCTCATCTGTAAAATGGGGTTGAAGACTGGGAGCCCCCTGTGGGACAACCTTGTAACCTCCCCAGCGCTTAGAACAGTGCTTTGCACATAGTAAGCGCTTAATAAAGGCTATTTAAAAAAAAAAAAAAAACCCGGCTCCGCCAACTGTCAGCTGTGTGACTTTGGGTGAGTCACTTCACTTCTCTGAGCCTCAGTTCCCTCATCTGGAAAATGGGGGTGAAGCCTGTGAGCTCCCCGTGGGACAACCTCATCACCTTGGAACCTCCCCAGCGCTTAGAACGGTGCTTGGCACATAGTAAGCGCTTAACAAATACCATCATCATTATTATTATTATTAAGGGGCGGAGGCGGGATTAGAACCCACGACCTCGGGCTCAGCGAGGCCGCGCCGCTTCCCGATTTTTGCTTTCCTTCCAGGTGGTGGTGGCCACGGTGGCCTTCGGCATGGGAATCCACAAACCCGACGTGAGATTCGTGATTCACCACTCGATGAGCAAATCTTTGGAAAACTATTACCAAGAGAGCGGGCGTGCGGGTAATCAAAATCATTTATTATTGGGGCATTTACTAGGGCGTGCGGGTAATCATAATCAGCGTTGTGGCATTTGCTAAGCGCTTACTATGTGCCCAGCACTGTTCTAAGCGCTAGGGAGGTTACAAGGTGATGAGGTTGTCCCACAGGGGGCTCATAGTCTTCATCCCCATTTTCCTGATGAGGGAACTGAGGCACAGAGAATAATAATGATAATAATGATGGTATTTGTTAAGCGCTTACTGTGTGCCAAGCACTGTTCTAAGCGCTGGAGAGGTTCCAAGGGGATGAGGTTGTCCCACGGGGGGCTCACAGTCTTCATCCCCATTTTCCAGATGAGGGAACTGAAGGACAGAGAATAATAATAATCATAATGATGATGGTATTTATTAAGCGCTTACTATGTGCCAAGCACTGTTCTAAGCGCTGGGGAGGTTACAAGGTGATGAGGTTGTCCCATGGGGGGCTCACAGGCTTCATCCCCATTTTCCTGATGAGGGAACTGAGGCACAGAGAATAATCATGATAATAATGATAATAATGATGGTATTTGTGCACAGAGAATAATAATAATAATAACGATGATGGTATTTGTTAAGCGCTTACTATGTGCCAAGCACTGTTTTAAGCGCTGGGGAGGTTACAAGGTGATGAGGTTGTCCCACGGGGGGCTCACAGGCTTCACCCCCATTTTCCAGATGAGGGAACAGAAGGACAGAGAGTAACAATAATCATCATAATAATGACGGCATTTGTTAAGCGCTTACTATGTGCCAAGCACTGTTCTAAGCGCTGGGGAGGTTACAAGGTGATGAGGTTGTCCCACAGGGGGCTCACAGTCTTCACCCCCATTTTCCAGATGAGGGAACTGAAGGACAGAGAATAATAATAATCATAATGATGATGGTATTTATTAAGCGCTTACTATGTGCCAAGCACTGTTCTAAGCGCCGGGGAGGTTCCAAGGTGATGAGGTTGTCCCACGGGGGGCTCACAGTCTTCATCCCCATTTTCCTGATGAGGGAACTGAGGCACAGAGAATAATCATGATAATAATGATAATAATGATGGTATTTGTGCACAGAGAATAATAATAATAATAACGATGATGGTATTTGTTAAGCGCTTACTATGTGCCAAGCACTGTTTTAAGCGCTGGGGAGGTTACAAGGTGATGAGGTTGTCCCACGGGGGGCTCACAGGCTTCACCCCCATTTTCCAGATGAGGGAACAGAAGGACAGAGAGTAACAATAATCATCATAATAATGACGGCATTTGTTAAGCGCTTACTATGTGCCAAGCACTGTTCTAAGCGCTGGGGGGGGGATACAAGGTGATGAGGTTGTCCCACGGGGGGCTCACAATCTTCATCCCCATTTTCCTGGTGAGGTAACTGAGGCACAGAGAATAATAATGATAATCATAATAATGATGGTATTTGTTAAGCGCTTACTATGTGCCAAGCACTGTTCTAAGCGCTGGGGGGGGATACAAGGTGATGAGGTTGTCCCACGGGGGGCTCACAGTCTTCATCCCCATTTTCCAGATGAGGGAACTGAAGGACAGAGAATAATAATAATAATCATAATGATGATGGTATTTGTTAAGCGCTTACTATGTGCAAACTGAAGGACAGAGAATAATCATAATGAAGATGGTATTTATTAAGCGCTTACTATGTGCCAAGCACTGTTCTAAGCGCTGGGGAGGTTACAAGGTGATCAGGTTGTCCCACGGAGGGGGGGGGGGGGGGGGGGCTCACAGTCTTAATCCCCATTTGACAGAGGAGGGAACTGAAGGACAGAGAATAATACTAATAATAATAATAATAATCATAATGATGGTATTTGTTAAGTGCTTACTATGTGCCAAGCACTGTTCTAAGCACTGGGGCGGGGGGAGGGGGGGATACAAGGTGATCTGGTTGTCCCCCGGGGGGCTCACAGTCTTCACCCCCATTTTCCTGATGAGGTAACTGAGGCACAGAGAATAATAATGATAATAATAATAATGATGGTACTTGTTAAGCGCTTACTATGCGCCAAGCACTGTTCTAAGCGCTGAGGGGGATACAAGGTGATCAGGTTGTCCCACAGGGGGCTCACGGTCTTCATCCCCATTTTCCAGATGAGGGAACTGAGGCCCAGAGAAGTGAAGTGACTTGTCATACAACAGACAAGCGGTAGAGTCAGGATTAGAACCCAGGTCCTTCTGAATCCCAGGCCTGGGCTCTTTCCACTAGGCCTCGCCGCTTTTGTTCTAGATTTGGGTAATTTCATGACTGTGGGAAAGTGACTGCAGAGAAGCAGAGTGGCGCAGTGGAAAGAGCCCGGGCTTGGGAGTCAGAAGTCATGGGTTCAAATCCCGGCTCCACCAACTGTCAGCTGTGTGACTTTGGGCCAGTCACTTCACTTCTCTGGGCCTCAGTTCCCTCATCTGGAAAACGGGGATGAAGAGTGGGAGCCCCCCGCATGGGACAATCTGATCACCTTGTAACCTCCCCAGCGCTTAGAACAGTATGTATATATGTTTGTACATAGTTATTACTCTATTCATTTATTTTACTTGCACATATTTATTCTATTTATTTTATTTTGTTAATATGTTTTGTTGTCTGTCTCCCCCTTCTAGACTGTGAGCCCGTTGTTGGGCAGGGACCGTCTCTAGATGTTGCCAACTTGGACTTCCCAAGCACTTAGTCCAGTGCTCTGCACACAGGAAGCGCTCAATAAATACGACTGAACGAATTACCATCATATATTACCTGTATCTATGTTTGTACATATTTATTGCTCTACTTATTTATTTTACTTGTACATATTTATTCTGTTTGTTTTATTTTGTTAATATGTTTGGTTTTGTCGTCCGTCTCCCCCTTCTAGACTGTGAGCCCGCTGTCGGGTAGGGACCGTCTCTAGGTGTTGCCGACTTGGACTTCCCAAGCGCTTAGTACAGTGCTCTGCACACAGGAAGCGCTCAATAAATACGATTAAATGAATGAATTCTAGACTGTGAGCCCACTGTTGGGTAGGGACCGTCTCTAGATGTTGCCGACTTGGACTTCCCAAGTGCTCAGTAAATACGATTGAATGAATGAATGAATAAATGCCATTATTATTAGTATTCATTCATTCATCGAATGAATGAATAAATGCCATTATTATTATTATTCATTCATTCGTTGAATGAATGAATAAATACCATTATTATTATTCATTCATTCATCGAATGAATGAATGAATGCCAATATTATTATTATTATTCATTCACTCATTGAATGAATAAATGCCATTATTATTAGTATTCATTCATTCATTGAATGAATGAATAAATACCATTATTATTATTATTCATTCATTCATTGAATGAATGAATAAATGCCATTATTATCATTATTATTCATTCACTCATTGAATGAATGAATAAATGCCATTATTATTATTATTATTCATTGAATGAATAAATGCCATTATTATTCATTCATTCAATCGTATTTATTGAGCGCTTATTGTGTGCAGAGCACTGCTCTAAGCGCTTGGGAAGTCCAAGTTGGCAACATCTAGAGACGGCCCCTACCCAACAGCGGGCTCACAGTCTAGAAGACAGAACACCAGCACACTTGCTTTTTATGTTGCGGATGAGTTGAAGATGTTCTCCCTTCTCCAGTTTGGTCCTTTTCTGGGCCACGACCTCTCAGTCTCTGTATTGGACGCCTCCTAGGTCGCGACGACCTGAGGGCCGACTGCATTTTGTATTCCGGCTTCGGGGATATTTTCCGAATCAGCTCGATGGTGGTGATGGAAAGCGTGGGCCAGGAGAAGCTCTACGACATGGTGTCATACTGCCTGGATGAGATCGAGTAAGCCCCCCAAACGCTCCGTTCGCGTCTCGGTCAATAATGATGATAAGAATAACAATAATACGCTTAGTACAGTGCTCTGCACAGAGTAAGCGCTCAATAAATACGATTAATTGATTGATTAATAATAATAATAATGATGGGTATTCGCTGAACCCAATAATAATAACAGCAATAATGATAATAATTGTGGTATTTGCTACACACAAACTCTTATGGATTCATTCATTTAATCGTATTTATAATAATGGCAACAGCAATAATAATAGTTGGGTAGTTGCTGAACCCAATAATAATAATAATTGTGGTATTTGCCAAACACAAACTCTTATGGATTCATTCATTTAATCGTATTTATAATAATAGCAACAGCAATAGTAATAGTTGGGTAGTTGCTGAAGCCAATAATAATAAGAGCAATAATAATTGTGGTATTTGCTAAACAAGTCTTCTAGACTGTGAGCCCGCTATTGGGTAGGGACCGTCTCTGTATGTTGCCAACTTGGACTTCCCAAGCGCTTAGTACAGTGCTCTGCACACAGTAAGCACTCCATAAATACAATTAATTGATTAATAGTAATAATAATAATAATAATAATAATGATAGTTGGGTATTTGCTGAACCCAATAATAATAACAGCAATAATGACAATAATTGTGGCATTTGCTAAACACAAACTCTTATGGATTCAGTCATTTAATCGTATTTATAATAATAGCAACAGCAATAATAATAGTTGGGTAGTTGCTGAACCCAATCATAATAACAGCAGTAATGATAATAATTGTGGTATTTGCTAAACACAAAGTCTTATGGATTCAGTCATTTAATTGTATTTATAATAATAGCAACAGCAATAATAATAGTTGGGTAGTTGCTGAACCCAATAATAGTAACAGCAGTAATGATAATAATTGTGGTATTTGCTAAACACAAACTCTTATGGATTCAGTCATTTAATCATATTTATAATAAAATAGCAACAGCAATAATAATAGTTGGGTAGTTGCTGAACCCAATAATAATAACAGCAGTAATGATAATAATTGTGGTATTTGCTAAACACAAACTCTTATGGATTCAGTCATTTAATCATATTTGTAATAATAGCAACAGCAATAATAATAGTTGGGTAGTTGCTGAACCCAATCATAATAACAGCAATAATGATAATAATTGTGGTATTTGCTAAACACAAACTCTTATGGATTCAGTCATTTAATTGTATTTATAATAATAGCAACAGCAATAATAATAGTTGGGTAGTTGCTGAACCCAATAATAGTAACAGCAGTAATGATAATAATTGTGGTATTTGCTAAACACAAACTCTTATGGATTCAGTCATTTAATCATATTTATAATAAAATAGCAACAGCAATAATAATAGATGGGTAGTTGCTTCTAGACTGTGAGCCCGGTGTTGGGTCGGGACCATCTCTATATGTTGCCAACTTGTACTTCCCAAGCGCTTAGTACAGTGCTCTGCACACAGGAAGCGCTCAATAAATCTGATAAATAAATAAATAAACACAAACTCTATGGATTCATTCATTCGATCATCTTTATTGAGCGCTTCCTGTGTGCAGAGCACTGTACTAAGCACTTGGGAGGTACAAGTTGGCATCAGATAGAGACGGTCCCTACCCAACGGCGGGCTCATGGTCTAGAAATATTCATTGTGAATAATAATAATACTAATAATAATAATAATGGTGGTATTTGTTAAGCGCTTACTATGTGCCGAGCACTGTTCGAAGCGCTGGGGGAGATTCAAAGTAATCCGGTTGTCCCCTGTGGGGTGCACAGTCTTCATCCCCATTTTACAGATGAGGGCACTGAGGCCCAGGGAAGCGAAGTGACTTGCCCAAGGTCACCCAGCTGACAAGCGGCGGAGGCGGGATTAGAACCCAAGACCCCTGGCTCCCCAGCCAGTCTCTAAGCAGCGCGGCTCAGTGGAAAGAGCCCGGGCTTTGGAGTCAGAGGTCGTGGGTTCAAATCCTGACTGTGGATTATTATTGTTATCCAACTTGGACTTCCCAAGCGCTTAGTCCAGTGCTCTGCACACAGTAAGCGCTTAATAAATACGATTGAATGAATGAATGGTCATTATGATCGTTATTATTGTTATTGTTCATTCATTCATTACGATTGAATGAATGATAATTATGATCATTATTGTTATTGTTCATTCATTCATTATGATCATTATTATTGTTATTGTTCATTCATTCATTCCGATTGAGTGAATGATCATTATGAGCATTATTATTGTTATTGTTCATTCATTCATTACGATTGAATGAATGAATGATCGTTATGATCATTATTATTGTTATTGTTCATTCATTACAATTGAATAAATGATCATTATGATCATTATTTTTGTTATTGTTCATTCATTCATTACGATTGAATGAATGCATGATCGTTATGCTTATCATTATTGTTATTGTTCATTCAGTCACTCATTCATTCATTCAATCATATTTATTGAGCGCTTTCTGTGTGCAGAGCACTGGACTAAGCGCTTGGGAAGTCCAAGCTGGCAACATCTAGAGACGGTCCCTACCCAACCCACAAGTCTAGAAGGGGGAGACGGAGAACAAAACAAAACACATTAACAAAATAAAATAAATAGCATAAACATGTAAATATTTACAGAATATAAGTATTCTAAATATTTATATATACATTTATAAATATATAAATTATAAATATAGAGTAGAACAAATATGTATAAATAAATAGAGTAATATTGTTATGATTATCATCATTACCGCGGCCGTCGGGGGGGCGGGGTGACTCGGACGGGCACCCCGGGGCCGGGGCCTCTGTCTCTCCGTGTCTCTCCGCGTCTCTCCATGTCTCTCTGTGTCTCTCCGTGTCTCTCCGTGTCTCTCCATGTCTCTCCGCGTCTCTCCGTGTCTCTCCACGTCTCTCCTTGTCGGGCCGGCGTCTCCCCCAGGTGCCGCCGGGCTCTGATGGCCCGACACTTCGACGAGGTCTGGGCCTCGACCACCTGCAACCGCATGTGCGACAACTGCCGACAGGAAACCACCGGTGAGCGCCCGCCCGCCCGCCCGCCGTGCCCCCGGGGACACTGGGGGAGACGCCGGGGGAGACTTGGGGAGACACACCCGGGGGAGGGAGACCCGGGGAGACTGAGGCAGACGGGCCCAGGGGAGACTGGGGGAGACAAACCTGGGGAGATTGGGAAGCAGCGTGGCTCAATGGAAAAGAGCCCGGGCTCTGGAGTCAGAGGTCATGGGTTCAAATCCCGGCTCTGCCAAGTGTCAGCTGTGTGACTTTGGGCAAGTCACTTCACTTCCCTGCGCCTCAGTTACCTCATCTGTAAAATGGGGATGAAGACTGGGAGCCTCCCCGTGGGACAACCTGATTACCTGGTAACCTCCCCAGCGCTTAGAACAGTGCTTTGCACATAGTAAGCGCTTAATAAATGCCATCATTATTATTATTATTGGGGGAGACGGACCCGGGGGAGACTGGGGGAGTCAGACCCGGGGGAGACTGCGGGAGACAGACCCGGTTAGACTGGGGGAGACAGATCCCAGGGAGACAGACCTCGGGGAGACTGGGGGAGACAGGCCCAGGGGAGACTGGGGGAGACGGATCCGACAGAGAGCGGGGGAGACAGGCCCAGGGGAGACCAGGGGAGACCCAGGGAGACAGACCTGGGGGAGACTCGGGGAGACAGACCCGGGGGAGACCCGGGGAGACTGAGGGAGACAGACCCGGGGGAGACCCGGGGAGACTGGGGGAGACAGGCCCAGGGGAGACTGGGGGAGATGGACCCGGGGAGACTGGGGGAGACAGACCCCGGGGGAGACCTGGGGAGACTGAGGGAGACAGGCCCAGGGGAGACTGGGGGAGACGGACCCGGGGAGCCTGGGGGAGATGGACTCCAAGGAGACTGGGGGAGAAAGACCATGGGAGACTGGGGGAGATGAACCTGGGGGAGACTGGAGGAGATGGACCCCAGGGAGTCTCGGGGAGACAGACTGGGGGAGATGGACCTGGGGGAGATGGACCCCGGGGAGTCTCGGGGAGACAGATTGGGGGAGACGGACCCCGGGGAGTCTCGGGGAGACTGGGGGAGACCGACCTGGAGGAAACTGGGGGAGATGGACCCCGGGAAGTCTTGGGGAGACAGACTGGGGGAGATGGACCCCGGGGAGACTGAGGGAGTCGGGCCCAGGGGAGACTGGGGGAGATGGACCCCGGGGAGACTGAGGGAGACAAACCTGGGGAGACTGGGGGAGACCCGGGGAGACCGGGGGAGACAGACCCCGGGGAGACACTGGGAGAGTGGGGGAGACGGACCCCGGGGAGACTGGGGGAGATGGACCCCGGGGAGACTGGGGGTGACAGACCTGGGGGAGACTGGGGGTGACGGACCTGGGGGAGACTGGGGGAGACAGACCTGGGGGAGACAGACCCAGGGGAGACTGGGGAAGACGGATCCCGGGGAGACTGAGGGAGACAAACCTGGGGAGACTGGGGGAGACGGACCTGGGGGAGACTGGGGGAGACCTGGGGAGACAGACCCCGGGGAGACCGGGGGAGACGGACCCCGGGGAGACTGGGGGAGACGGACCCCGGGGAGACTGGGGGTGACAGACCCCGGGGAGACTGGGGGTGACAGACCCCGGAGAGACTGGGGGTGACAGACCTGGGGAGACAGGCCCAGGGGAGACTGGGGGAGACGGACCTGGGGGAGACCAGGGGAGATCCAGGGAGACAAACCCGGGGGAGACTTGGGGAGACAGACCTGGGGGAGACCTGGGGAGACTGAGGGAGACGGGCCCAGGGGAGACTGGAGGAGACGGACCCGGGGAGCCTGGGGGAGATGGACCCCGAGGAGACTGGGAGAGAGGGACCCCGAGGAGACTGGGGGAGATGGACCCTGAGGAGACCTGGGGGAGACTGGGGGAGATGGACCCCGGGGAGACTGGGGGAGACGGACCCCGGGGAGCCTGGGGGAGACGGACCCCGGCAACTTGGGGAGAGAGACCAGGGGAGACTTGGGGAGATGGACCCGGGGGAGAGGGACCCCGGGGAGACTGGGGGAGATGGGCCCGGGGGAGACTGGGGGAGACGGACCCGGGGGAGACCTGGGGAGACGGACCTGGGGGAAACTGGGGGAGATGGACCCCGGGAAGTCTTGGGGAGACAGACTGGGGGATACAGACCCCGGGGAGACTGGGGGAGATGGACCCCGGGGAGACTGGGGGAGATGGACCCCGGGGAGACTGGGGGAGACGGACCCCGAGGAGCCTGGGGGAGATGGACCCCGGAGACTTGGGGAGAGAGACCAGGGGAGACTTGGGGAGACGGACCCGGGGGAGAGGGACCCCGGGGAGACTGGGGGAGATGGGCCCGGGGGAGACTGGGGGAGACGGACCCGGGGGAGACCTGGGGAGACGGACCTGGGGGAAACTGGGGGAGATGGACCCCGGGAAGTCTTGGGGAGACAGACTGGGGGAGACAGACCCCGGGGAGACTGGGGGAGACGGACCCCGAGGAGCCTGGGGGAGATGGACCCCGGAGACTTGGGGAGACGGACCCGGGGGAGAGGGGCCCTGGGGAGACTGGGGGAGACAGGCCCGGGGGAGACTGGGAGAGACGGACCCGGGGGAGACTGGGGCAGACGGACCCTGGGGGAAACTGGGGGAGACTGACCTGGGGGAGACAGACCCAGGGGAGACGGGGAGACAGAGCACTGTACTAAGTTCTAGGGAAGGGACAGTTCAGCAACAGATAGGGACGGTCCCTACCCAACGACAGGCTCACAGTCTAGAAGGGGGAGACGGACGGCGAAACCAAACACGGAGACGGGCGTCATTCAGTGCTATTTGTTGAGCACCTCCTGCGTGCGGAGCACTGGACTAGGCGCTGGGCAGGCGGGGACCCCGGCTCGGGCCCGCCGGGCATCCGTCCGTGACCCCGGGCTTTTAGTCTTTTAGACTGTGAGCCCACTGTTGGGTAGGGACTGTATCTATGTGTTGCCAGTTTGTACTTCCCAAGCGCTTAGTCCAGTGCTCTGCACATAGTAAGCGCTCAATAAATACGATCGATGATGACCCCGGGCCCGGCGGGTGCTCCCCGCAGACTGGGAGGCCGAGGACGTGAGCGAGCACTGCCGCTTCCTGCTGCGGCTCCTGGAGCAGGCCGAGCGGCTGGGCGAGAGGCTGACGCCGCTGAAGCTACTGGACGCCTGGACGGGGAAGGGGCCGGCCAAGCTGCGGCTGGCCGGGACCCCCCCGGCCCCCCACCGTCTGCAGCTGGAGAAGATGATCGCCCGCTTCCTGCTCCTGCGCTACCTCCAGTAGGTACCCCGGGGGCGGTGGGGGGGCCTCCCTCTCGTCTATCTCGCCCCCGTCCTGCCTCCTCAAATAATAAGAATAATAATGGTGGTATTTGTTAAGCGCTTACTATGTTCTAAGCGCTGGGCGGAGGCGCTTTGCACATAGTGAGCGCTTAATAAATGCCACTGTTATATACAGGGTGATCAGGTTGTCCCACGTGGGGCTCACGGTCTCCATCCCCACGTTGCAGATGAAGGAACTGAGGCCCGGAGAAGTGAAGTGACTTGCCCAAAGTCACACAGCTGGCAAGTGGCGGAGCTGGGATTTAATAATAATAATAATAATGGCATTTATTAAGCGCTTACTATGTGCCCAGCACTGTTCTAAGCTCTGGGGGGGATACACAGTGATCAGGTTGTCCCACGGGGGGCTCACAGTCTCCATCCCACAGCACCTGTATATATGTTTGTGCATATTTATTACTCTATTTATTTTACTTGTACATATCTATTCTATTTATTTTATCTTGTTAGTATGTTTGGTTTTGTCTCCCCATTTTAGACTGTGAGCCCACTGTTGGGTAGGGACTGTCTCTATATGTTGCCAATTTGTACTTCCCAAGCGCTGAGTCCAGTGCTCTGCACATAGTAAGCGCTCAATAAATACGATTGATGATGATGATGATCCCCATTTTCCAGATGAGGGAACTGAGGCCCGGAGAAGTGAAGTGACTTGCCCAAAGTCACCCAGCTGGCAAGTGGTGGAGCCGGGATTTAATAACAATAATAATGGCATTTGTTAAGTGCTTACTATGTGCCCAGCACCGTTCTAAGCGCTGGGGGGGATACAGGGTGATCAGGTTGCCCCACGGGGGGGCTCACGGTCTCCATCCCCATTTTCCAGATGAGGGAACTGAGGTGCAGAGAAGTGAAGTGACTTGCCCAAAGTCACACAGCTGGCAAGTGGCGGAGCCAGGATTCAATAATTATAATAA